>NW_012329595.1:0-1118 GCF_000151885.1 Dipodomys ordii
GTAAATGTGTTAGATAATGTATATGATGTGGATGAGTGGGTTGTATTTGATAATGATGAGATAGTTTTAGTTCGAGAAGATTCTGTAGGTGTTGGAGCTATATATAGTTATGGAAGTTGGTTGATGGTTGTAGCGGGGTGGTCATTGTTTGTTGGTGTATTTATTATTGTGGAGGTGACTCGTGGGGTTTAGGTAGATATAAGAATTAGGACTAGAATAGATAGAAGGAATGATAGGAAATAGATTGCGATTAGTCCTTTATGGTTTGATGAGGAGGAGGATGCTGATTGTTGTAATGAGCTAATAAGTTTAGGCATAGATTTTTCTGTTCAGATATAATCTAGTGTTGAAGTAGCTATTTTTTGATTGAAAGATAGGTTAGAAAATGGGATGTAACGATGTACAATTAATGGAAAATAGCCTAGCATGTTAGAGAAGTTATAGTGATATGAATTTGGATAGAGTTTTAGGTAGAGTGTTATAGAATTTAGTTCTAATGCGATTACAAATCCTGTGATTGTGATGATGAGGGCTGTTAGTTTAATTATAGTTGGTATAGTCATGATTGGTGTATTAATTGGATTAATAAAGTTTGAAATAATATATCCTGCGAAGATGCTGCCGAGTAAGAGTCGTAAAATTGGATAAATCAAGTTAGGGTGATTTTCGTTAATTGGGGTTATAGGTTGGAATCGTGGGTAGTTTGTAAGGACAAAGAAGATGATTCGTGTGCTGTAGGCCGCAGTAAGTGAGGTTGCAATTAGGGTAATGATTAGGGCTCAGGCGTTTGTATACGACGTGTTTATTGCTTCAATAATTAGGTCTTTAGAGTAAAATCCTGTGAGGAAAGGCATACCTGTTAATGCTAAGCTGCCGATGATTAGAGCTGAAGTGGTAAATGGAAGTAATTTGGCTATTCCTCCTATTTTTCGGATATCTTGTTCATCATTTAGGCTATGGATAATAGATCCAGAACACATGAATAACATAGCTTTGAAGAAAGCATGTGTACAGATATGGAGGAATGCTAAATATGGTTGGTTAATTCCTAGAGTCACTATTATTAATCCCAGTTGACTAGAAGTTGAGAATGCGATAATTTTTTTAATATCATTCTG
>NW_012329596.1:0-1118 GCF_000151885.1 Dipodomys ordii
GCTCTATCCTCTCTCTTCTGTTTCAATTTCTCCATCTCTGCTTTCATCTGCTCTGCTCTCCTGCATCTGCTCTCTGCTTCTCTGCTTCTCCTTCTGCTTCTGTTTCTGCTTCTGCTTATCATTCTGTTTCTCCTACTCCTAATCCTTCTCTTTCTCCTTCTCGTCTTCTTCTTCTGCTTCTCCTGCTGCTTCTTCTTCTGCTTCTTCTGCTTTTTCTGTTTCTTCTGTTTCTACTTCTCCTGCTTCTTCTTCTTCTGCTTCTCCTTCTTCTCCTTCTGCTTCTCTGTCTCATTCTCCTTCTCCTTCAATTCCTCCTTCTTGTGCTTCTCTTTCTGCTTCTGCTTCTGCTTCTCCTGCTTCTGATACTGTTTCTCCTTCTGCTTCTCCTTCTGCTTCTCTTTCTGCTTCTTATTCTGCTTCTGCTCCTCCTACTCCTAATCCTTCTCTTTCTCCCTCTTCTTCTGCTTCTCGTTCTGCTTCTGCTTCTTCTGCTTGTTCGGTTTCTTCTGCTTCTGCTTTTCCAGCTTCTGCTGCTTCTGCTTCTCCTTCTGCTTCAGGTTCTCCTTCTGATTCTTCGGCTTCTTCTGTTTCTTCTGCTTCTGCTTCTCCTGCTACTGCTTCTTCTGCTTCACTTTCTGCTTCTCCTTCTGCTTCTGCTTCTCCTTCTGCTCCTTCTTCTTCTTCTGTTTCTTCTTCTTCTTCTACTTCTGCTCCTCCCGCTTCTGCTTCTTCTGCTTCTCCTGCTTGTCCTTCTCCTTCTGCTTCTCCTTCTCCTTCTTCTGCTTCTCTTTCTGCTTCTGCTTCTTCTGATTCTCCAACTTCTCCTTCTTCTTCTCCTTCTGTTTCTGCTTCTCTTTCTCCTTCTGCATCTCCTTCTGCTTCACCTTCTGCTGCTCCTTCTCCTTCTTCTGTTTCTCCCTCTGCTTCTGCTTCTTATGCTTCTTCTTTTTCTTCTGGTTCTGCTTCTCCTGCTTCTGCTTCTTATGCTTCTAATGCTTCTTCTTCTTCTTCTTCTTCTTCTTCTGCTTCTTCTGCTTCTACTTCTCTTCCTGCTTCTGCTTCTCCTGCTTGTTTTTCTGCTTCTTCTGCTGTTTTTTCTACTGCCCCTTCTGCTTCTC
>NW_012329597.1:0-1118 GCF_000151885.1 Dipodomys ordii
TCAGCAGAAGCAGGAGTAGCAGAAGCATAAGAATCCGAAGAAGCAGAAGCAGAACCTGAAGCAGAAGGAGAAGCAGAATAAGCAGAATCTGGAGAAGCAGAATGACAAGCTGAAGGAGAAGCAGAAGCAGAAAGAGAATCAAAAGCAGAAGGAGAAGCAGAAGAAACAGAAGAAGCAGAAACAGTAGCAGTTGCAGCAGAAGGAGAAGCAGAAGGAAAAGCAGGAGAACAAGAAGGAGAAAGAGAAACAGAAGCAGAAGGAGAAGGAGAATCAGAAGGAGAAGCAGAAGAAGCAGAAGGAGAAGCAGAAGGAGAAACACAAGCAGAAGAAGCAGCACAAGGAGATGCAGAAGCAGAAGAAGATGCATAAGGAGAAGCAGGAGAAGCAGAAGAAGCAGAAAC
The DNA here is from genome assembly GCF_000151885.1 of Dipodomys ordii. Classification (NCBI taxonomy): domain Eukaryota; kingdom Metazoa; phylum Chordata; class Mammalia; order Rodentia; family Heteromyidae; genus Dipodomys; species Dipodomys ordii. The sequence continues at coordinate 402 of NW_012329597.1, forward strand.
AGAAGGAGAAGTAGAAGTAGGAGAAGGAGAAGGAAGAGCCGAAGAAGCAATAGGAGAAGCAGAAGGAGAAGCAGAAGCAGAATGAGAAGAAGAAAGAGAAGGAGTGGAAGCAGAAGAAGCAGGAAAAGAAGAAGCAGAATAAAGAGAAGAAGAAGAAGAAGAAGAAGAAGAAGAAGAAGAAGAAGAAGAAGGAGAAGGAGAAGCATAAGGAGAAGGAGAAGCATAAGGAGAAGAATTAGAAGCAGAAGAAGCAGAAGCAGGAGAAGCAGAAGCAGAAGAAAAAGAATAAGCATAAGAAGAAGAATCAGAGGGAGAAGCAGAAAAAGGAGAAGGAGCAGCAGAAGGAGAAGCAGAAGGAGAATCAGAAGGAGAAGAAGAAGAAGGAGAAGCAGAAGCAGAAGAAGAAGCAGAAGCAGAAGACGATGCAGAAGGAGAAGCAGAAGAAGCCGAAGCAGAACGAGAAGCAGAAGTAGGAGAAGGAGAAGGAAGGGCAGCAGAATCAATAGGAGAAGCAGAAGGAGAAGCAGAAGCAGAATGAGAAGCAGAAAGAGAAGCAGTAGAAGCAGAAGAAGTAGGAAAAGCAGAAGCAGAAGAAAGAGAAGAAGAAGAAGAAGAAGAAGAAGAAGAAGAAGAAGAAGAAGAAGAAGAAGAAGAAGAAGAAGAAGAAGAAGAAGAAGAAGAAGAAGAAGAAGAAGAAGGAGAAGGAGAAGGAGAAGC
>NW_012329598.1:0-1118 GCF_000151885.1 Dipodomys ordii
CGGATTCTTATGCTTCTGCTTCTCCTGCTTCTGCTTCTTCTGCTTCCCCTCCTTCTCTTTCTGCTTCTCCTTCTGTTTCTGCTTCTCCTTCTGTTTCTGCTTCTTCTCCTTCTTCTGTTTCTTCTGCTTCTGCTTCTCCTGCTTCTGCTTCTCCTGCTTCTCGTTCTGATTCTCTTTCTGCTTCTCCTTCTCCTTCTCCTTCTTCTGCTTCTCCTTCTGCTTCTACTTCTCCTACTGCTTCTGATTCTGCTTCTGCTTCTTCGGCTTCTCCTGTTTCTTCTGCTTCTGCTTCTCCTGCTTCTTCTGCTTCTCCTGCTTCTCTTTCTGCTTCTCCTTCGCTTCTGCTTCTCCTTCTTCTTCTTCTTCTGCTCTTCTCCTTCTTCTGTTTCTTTTGCTTCTGTTTCTTCTGTTTCTTCTGCTTCTCTTGCTTCTTCTGCTTCTCTTTCTGCTTCTCCTTCGCTTCTTCTTCTCCTTCTGCTTCTGCTCTTCTCCTTCTTCTGTTTCTTTTGCTTCTGTTTCTTCTGCTTCTTCTTCTTCTGTTTCTTCTGATTCTACTTCTGCTTCTCCTTCTTCTCCTCTTTCTGCTTCTACTTCTGCTTCTTCTGATTCTCCTGCTTATCCTTCTTGTTCTCCTTCTGCTTCTGCTTCTCTTTCTGCTTCTGCTTCTCCTTCTGCTGCTCCTTCTCCTTCTCCTTCTTCTGCTTCTCCCACTGCTTCTGCTTCTTTTGCTTATTCTTTTTCTTCTGCTTCTGCTTCTCCTGCTTCTGCTTCTACCGCTTCTTCTTATGCTTCTCCTTATGCTTCTCCTTATGCTGCTGCTTCTTTTCTACTTCCTCTTCTTCTTCTTTTTCGTCTTCTTCTTCTTCTCTTTCTTCTGCTTCTGCTTTTCCAGCTTCTTCTGCTTCTACTGTTTCTCTTTCTGCTTCTCATTCTGCTTCTGCTTCTCCTTCTGCTTCTCCTATTGCTTCTGCTGCACTTCCTTCTCCTTCTCCTTCTCCTACTTCTGCTTCTCCTTCTGCTTCTGCTTCTTCTGCTTCTCCTGCTTCTCGTTCTGCATCTTTTTCTGCTTCTGCTTCTCCTTCTGCTGCTTCTTCTGCTTCTGCTACTCCTTCTTCTGA
>NW_012329599.1:0-1118 GCF_000151885.1 Dipodomys ordii
AAATCATAACAACTTATAAGGCGGTGTTATCTGATGGTTCAATTATCACTCCGGGGAGCAGAAGGCAGATTGATTGTGTGATTGCTTGTCGCACGCCAATGATGCTCCTTCGGCCGCACCATCCCCCTTGTCGATTAGAACGCGCTCCATATGGCGGGGTACTTGCGAATTGCAGGTTTTTATCATATATGCAAGGGGGAAAAAAAAGAACAAACAAACCTCGCATGACAGTTTGAGAAACCCGGCCCAGACTGGCTGGCCCAGAGAGAGACTTCCTTATCTTCAGAGAAGGAATGGAGTGGAGAAGATGTCCCTCCCACTTCCTCCCGCCCCCCTCCCGCCTTCGGGCTTCCCTGGAGTCCTGCTCCTAATTATCTCTTTAATATCTCTTTATCTTCCAGCCCCTGCTTCCTGACCGGATGGTGATATCTGAAGCACTCAGCGGCAACCAGACAGCCAGTGGGGAATGTGAGCCATCCATGCAGGTGGCGTAACCGTCCATCCTCACCCCCCCCCGCAGGCGATTACTCGACCACGACCACGACCTACGACCCCCCCCCCGCACCAAAATCCACAACCCTACCCTCGGAACAAAATAAAACAAATTTGCTTGAATCTCACGCTGCCTTTTGTTTGTAATTGACCTAATAGGCGAAGGGGAGGGATCTCATTTCTGGTGCCTGACGGGGGGGGGAGTGGGGAGGGGGGGGAATTGGAGAGGAGAGAAGAGGGGGCAGAGGGCATCTCAGTGTATCTGTGTGTGTGGGTGCGTGCATCTTTGAGGAAACTCAAAGATCGGACGCGACAGAGCATGTATGTAGTCCAGCCGGACCAATTCACCACGTCTCTGTCTCTTGTCTCTCTGTTTCTGTTTCTCTATTTCTCTCTCTGTGTCTCTCTTTGTCTCTGTCTGTCTGTCTGTCTGTCTGTCTGTCTGTCTGTCTCTCTCTCGTTTGAATTCTCTATCCCGCCCGCCCGCCCGCCCGCACTCCCTCCCTCCTTTTCCTCTCGACTTGCCAGTCAATCCTGGGGCTTGAGCTACTGTACTGGCGCTCCAACACACAACGGTCCCACTCTGAGCCTGCCTGCCTGCCTATGCATGGGCCCCATACTCCTGA
>NW_012329600.1:0-1118 GCF_000151885.1 Dipodomys ordii
GAAGAAGTAGAACCAGAAATTCCGGCAGGAGAAACAGAAGAAGCAGAAGCAGAAAGAGAAGCAAAAAGAGAAGCAGAAGGAGAAGTAGAAGAAGCAGCAGAAGGAGACGCAGCAGAAGAAGCAGAAAAACAAGGAGGAGAAGCAGAAGCAGAAAGAGAAGTACAAGCAGAAGAAACAGAAGCAGAAGAAGAAGCAGTAGAAGCATAAGAAGCAGAAGCAGGAGATGCAGAAGCAGAAGAACAAGATTATAAGAAGCAGAAGCAGAGGGAGAAACAGAAGAAGGAGAAGGAGCAGCAGAAGGTGAAGCAGAAGGAGATGGAGAAGCAGAAAGAGTAGCATATAAAGAAGGAGAAGAAGAAGGATTAGTTGGAGAATCAGAAGAAGCAGAAGTAGAAGGAGAAGTAGAAGAAGGAGTAGGAGAAACCGAAGGAGAAGCAGAAAGAGAAGCAGAAGAAGGAGCAGGAGACGGAAAATCAGCAGGAAAAGCAGAAAGAGCAGCAGAAGGAGACGCAGGAGATGCAGAAACAGGAGAAGCAGAAGTAAAAGAATCAGGAAAAGGACAAGAAGCAGCAGAAGAAGGAGAAGCAGAAACAGAAGGAGAAGCAGATAGAGAAGGAGGGGAAGCAGAAGAAGCAGAAGCAGGAGAAGCAGAAGCATAAGAATCCGAAGAAGCAGAAGCAGAACCTGAAGCAGAAGGAGAAGCAGGAGAAGCAGAAGAAGCAGAATCTGGAGAAGCAGAATGACAAGCTGAAGGAGAAGCAGAAGCAGAAAGAGAATAAAAAGCAGAGGGAGAAGCAGAAGAAACAGAAGAAGTAGAAGCAGTAGCAGTTGTAGCAGAAACAGAAGGAGAAGACAAAGGAAAAGCAGAAGAAGAAGAAGCAGAAGGAGAATCAGAAGGAGAAGCAGAAGAAGGAGAAGGAGAAGCAGAAGCAGAAGAAGATGCAGAAGGAGAAGCAGGAGAAGCAGAAGAAGCAGAAGCAGAAGGAGAAGTAGGAAAAGCAGAAGAAGCAGAAGCATAAGGAGAAACAAAAGAAGGAGAAGGAGAAGCAGAAGCAGAAGAGAAGCATAAGGACAAGCACAAGAAGAAGGAGATGCAGAAGAGAAGCAGAGAAGCAGAA
>NW_012329601.1:0-1118 GCF_000151885.1 Dipodomys ordii
CCCTCCCCCTCCGCAACACGTCGGCTGGCGGTCGAAACCCCGCCCTCCCCCCTCCCCGTCGTCATGGCTACGACAGAGGAAAAGCAAATGATGATAATAATGAATCATAACAACCTATATGTATGTGTATGTCAGAACTCTCACTCCCCACTGCCGGGTAGGTGAGGACTGACTGACTGAGTGAGTGATTGACCCGACCCATGTTTTGCCCCTCCCGCCGCCCCATCCACCTTGTCGACGGCGAACGCGCGCCATCTAGCGGTGGTTTTGTGAATTGCAGTTTTCTCTCATGAAATGCATGGGGGAAAAAAAAGAACAAACAAACCACGCACTGACTGACTGAGAAAACCGGCCCAGGCTGGCTGGCCCCGAGAGAGACTGCCTTCTTTTCAGAGAAGGGGTGGGGTGGGGATGATGATGTGCCTCGTTGGAGTATGGGGCCCATGCATAGGCAGGCAGGCAGGCAGGCAGGCTCGGAGTGGGACCGTTGTGTGTTGGAGCGCCAGTACAGTAGCTCAAGCCCCAGGATTGACTGGCAAGTCGAGAGGAAATGGAGGGAGGGAGTGCGGGCGGGCGGGCGGGCGGGAGAGACAATTCAAACGAGAGAGAGAGAGAGACAGACAGACAGACAGACAGACAGACAGACAGACAGACAGACAGACAGACAGAGACAAAGAGAGACACAGAGAGAGAAATAGAGAAACAGAAACATAGAGACAAGAGACAGAGTCGTGGTGAATTGGTCCGGCTGGACTACATACATGCTCTGTCGCGTCCGATCTTTGAGTTTCCTCAAAGATGCACGCACGCACACACACAGATACACTGAGATGCCCTCTGCCCCCTCTTCTCTCCTCTCCAATTCCCCCGCCCCCTCCCCCATCCCCCCCCTTCAGGCACCAGAAATGCGATCCCTCCCCTTCGCCTATTGCGTCAATTACAAACAAAAGGCAGCGTGAGATTCAAGCAAATTTGTTTTATTTTGTTCCGAGGGTAGGGTTGTGGATTTTGGTGCGGGGGGGGGGGTCGGAGGTCGTGGTCGTGGTCGAGTAATCGCCTGCGTGGGTGGGGGGGTGAGGATGGACGGTTACGCCACCTGCATGGATGGCTCGCGTTGA
>NW_012329602.1:0-1118 GCF_000151885.1 Dipodomys ordii
TCCCCGTCGTCATGGCTACGACAGAGGAAAAGCAAATGATGATAATAATGAATCATAACAACCTATATGTATGTGTATGTCAGAACTCTCACTCCCCACTGCCGGGTAGGTGAGGACTGACTGACTGAGTGAGTGACTGACCCGACCCGTGTTTTGCCCCTCCCGCCGCCCCATCCACCTTGTCGACGGCGAACGCGCGCCATCTAGTGGTGGTTTTGCGAATTGCAGTTTTCTCTCATGAAATGCATGGGGGAAAAAAAAGAACAAACAAACCACGCACTGACTGACTGAGAAAACCGGCCCAGGCTGGCTGGCCCCGAGAGAGACTGCCTTCTTTTCAGAGAAGGGGTGGGGTGGGGATGATGATGTGCCTCGTTGGAGTATGGGGCCCATGCATAGGCAGGCAGGCAGGCTCGGAGTGAGACCGTTGTGTGTTGGAGCGCCAGTACAGTAGCTCAAGCCCCAGGATTGACTGGCAAGTCGAGAGGAAAAGGAGGGAGGGTGTGCGGGCGGGCCGGAGGGCGGGAGAGAGAATTCAAACGAGAGAGAGAGAGAGAGACAGACAGACAGACAGACAGACAGACAGACAGAGACAAAGAGAGACACACAGAGAGAAATAGAGAAACAGAAACAGAGAGACAAGAGACAGAGACGTGGTGAATTGGTCCGGCTGGACTACATACATGCTCTGTCGCGTCCGATCTTTGAGTTTCCTCAAAGATGCACGCACGCACACACACAGATACACTGAGATGCCCTCTGCCCCCTCTTCTCTCCTCTCCAATTCCCCCGCCCCCTCCCCCCTCCTCCCCCCGTCAGGCACCAGAAATGAGATCCCTCCCCTTCGCCTATTGCGTCAATTACAAACAAAAGGCAGCGTGAGATTCAAGCAAATTTGTTTTATTTTGTTCCGAGGGTAGGGTTGTGGATTTTGGTGCGGGGGGGGGGTCGGAGGTCGTGGTCGTGGTCGAGTAATCGCCTGCGGGGGGCGGTGAGGATGGACGGTTATGCCACCTGCATGGATGGCTCGCGTTCCCCTCTGGCTGTCTGGTTGCCGCTGAGTGCTTCAGATATCACCATCCGGTCAAGAAGCAGGGGCTGGAAGATAAAGAGATATT
>NW_012329603.1:0-1118 GCF_000151885.1 Dipodomys ordii
CAGAAGGAGAAGCAGGAGAAGCAGAAGAAGCAGAAGCAGAAGGAGAAGCAGAAGAAGCAGAATCTGGAGAAGCAGAAGGAGAAGGAGAAGCAGAAGAAGAAAAGAGAAGCAAAAGCAGAAGGAGAAGCAGAAGGGGAAGCAGAGGAAGCAGAAGAAACAGAAGAAGCAGAAGAAGCAGAAGATGCAGAAGCAGAAGGAGAAGCAGAAGGAAAAGCAGAAGAACGAGAAGGAGAAGGAGTAGGAGAAACAGAAGGAGAAGCAGAAAGAGAAGCAGAAGAAGGAGCAGGAGAAGGAAAAGCAGCAGGAGAAGCAGAAAGAGCAGCAGAAGGAGAAGCAGGAGATGCAGAAACTTGAGAAGCAGAATCAGAAGAAACACAAGAAGGACAAGAAGCAGAAGGAGAAGCAGAAACAGAAGGAGAAGCAGGAAGAGAAGGAGGGAAAGCAGAAGAAGCAGAAGCAGGAGAAGCAGAAGCATAAGAATGTGAAGAAGCAGAAGGAGAACCTGAAGCAGAAGGAGAAGCAGAAGAAGCAGAATCTGAAGAAGCAGAATAAGAAGCAGAACGAGAAGCAGAAGCAGAAAGAGAATCAAAAGCAGAAGGAGAAGCAGAAGAAACAGAGGAAGTAGAAGCAGAAGCAGTTGTAGCAGAAGCAGAAGGAAAAGCAGAAGAACAAGAAGGAGAAGGAGAAACAGAAGGAGAAACAGAAGGAGAAGCAGAAAGAGACGCAGGTAAAGCAGACGAAGAAGAAGCAAAAGGAGAATCAGAAGGAGAAGCAGAAGAAGGAGAAGCAGAAGAAGATGCAGAAGGAGAAGCAGGAGAAGCAGAAGAAGCAGAAGCAGGAGGAGAAGCAGGAAAAGCAGAAGAAGCAGAAGGAGAAGCAAAAGGAGAAGCAAAAGAAGGAGAAGAAGAAGCAGAAGCAGAAGAAGCAGAAGCTGAAGCAGAAGAAGAAGAAACAGAAAAAGCAGAAGAAGCAGAAGAAGAAGCAGCAGGAGAAGCAGAAGAAGAAGAAGGAGAAGGAGAAAGAGAAGGATTAGGAGTAGGAGAAACAGAAGGATAAGCAGAAGCAGAACGAGAAGGAGAATGAGAAGGAGAAGCAGAAGAAGCAGAAGCAGGAGACTG
>NW_012329604.1:0-1118 GCF_000151885.1 Dipodomys ordii
CCGCCCGCCCGGCTCCCGCACTGCCCCTCGTCCCGGACGCCGTCTCCATACACCGACGGCGTCCAGAGGAACACGGCCTGGGCCCCGCACCGCCCCGCGCGCCCGGGCCGCCCCTCGGCGCTCTGGACCGCAGGCCCCGCTCTCGCAGGCTAATCGCCCCGCGGGGAAGTGACGTCAGCCCGCGCCCGGCCAATCGCCGGCGCCCATTCAAATCCCAGCCCCCTTCCCGCGCTCGGCACCGCCCAGCCTTACAATGGCCTCGGCGAGCGCGGCTCCCCCCGCCCCGCGCCGCCCCGCGGCCGCCCCGCGCCCCTTCCGAGCTCGGCAACCCGGGGCCGGGCGCACCCCGATCGCCTTTCGGGCCGACCGTTTCCCCCCCGTATCCCGGACGCCTCCGACCCCCTCGCCGGGCCCGAGCAAACCCCGCGGCCGGGGCGGACCCTCGAGAGTTGGGGAGCCGAGGGCGCCCGGGTGGGCGCCGGGGTCCGGGGAGCCACGCGAGGCTCTGGGGGGAGGAGAGCCCCCGCCGGGCGGCCGGGGACCGCCGACCCCGAGCCGCTCCGTCTTTTAACTCCTCTCCTGCCTCCCCCGGCCCCGCAAGGCGCAGCCGGGGCGAGCGGGACCCGGGCGGTGGGCGGAGGTGTGCGGGGGCACCTGGCCCGCCGCGGCCTCCCGGCCAGGCTGCGCCCCGGACCAGCCCTGGCCTTGGAGACCGAGGCCGCTCGGTGCCTCCTCTCGGGGTGCCCCCCTGCACGACTTCGGGGAGTACGGTCGGTCGGATGTGCCCCGCGCCTCCGGGATGTCCTAGGCCGGAGCCCGACGCCGGCCCGGCCCCTGCTCCACGGGGGAGGGGGGGTCGGAAGAAAAGGGGGACATAAAGCGTGTCCCTGCGGGCTGGGCCTCGGAGCACCCGCCGGAGCCGCGGGTCCCCAGCGGCGGTCACAGGGCCAGCCCGGACGGGCCTGGCAGCGCTGCTGCCCCCTCTCCCCCATCCCAGGGTTCTCTTCCACTTGCCAGGCAAGATCTAATACGAAAAGCGCAGTACATCTGCTTCTGGGCGATGGGTTTGGGGGTATCAGCCCCTGAACCTGTAGATCGGTCAGCCTGGCTCCTCCACA
>NW_012329605.1:0-1118 GCF_000151885.1 Dipodomys ordii
GATTTTTTTTGTTTTGTTTGTTTTTGTTTGTTTTTTCCCGGGACGCGGGGCTTGAACCCTGGCTGGCCCTGGACACTGTCCCCCAACTCTTCAGCTCAAGACTAGGGCTCTACTACTTGAGCCACAGTACCACTTCCGGTTTTCTGAGTGGCTTATTGGAGATAAGACTCTCACGGTCTTCTGTGCCTAGGCTGGCTTTGGACCGAGATCCTCAGATCTCAGCTTCCGGAGTAGCTAGGATTACAGGCGCACGAGCCACCAGCGCCCAGCTATTTTCAAGTTTGTGTGTGTGTGTGTGTCTGTCGGGTGTGAGGCTTGAACTCTGGGGCTGGGTGCTGTCTCTCTCTCTCTCTCTCTCTCTCTCTGTGCTCTTCACCTTCCCAGCCCTCCCCCACTCGTTTTGCCAGTCTAGGGGCTGGCAAAAGAAGAAGAAGAAAGAGAGATTGAGTAAAATTAGCCATCCATCCTTCAGCCATCCTCCTTGAGACATTCTCAATGAAGTGGGCTGGGAATGTGTCTGGGTGGTAGACAGCTTCCCTACAAACTCGGGCCTAAATGGCAGCAGCGACATCCCTCTTGTTTACAGACCGAGTGTCCACGAGCTCATGTGGTTTCATGTTCTCTGTGGGTTGACACGGCGGGCGGGCGGGGGGCGGGCGGGCGGGGGGGGGGGGTGCGATTCATTGGAGATAAGACACTGGTTCCTGCTCCCTCCTTCCTTCGGGGACACCAAGGAAGAAGTTGCCGCTGGCGGGTGGGTTCCAGGTTGGCAAGCAGAGTAAGCAGAGCCCCACTGGGACCGAAATACATTTCTTCCTGGAGTCCACAACGAAAAACAAGGGGGGGGGGCGGAGGGGAGAGAACAGAGAGACAGAGAGGAGAGACAGACAGAGACCGACAGAAAGACACACAGGGAAAGAGCTGGAGGGGGAACGAGAGATCCACAAGTCCAACTAGATTCCCCTGAATCAACAAACAGACAGACGGACGGACGGACACACACGCACGCGCGCGCGCGCGCGCACACACACACACACAGGCGCGCCCGCGCGAGACAGACAGAGGGACACAGGGAGGGGGAGCCCTAGAGACCCATTAGTGTGACTGACTAGATCACC
>NW_012329606.1:0-1117 GCF_000151885.1 Dipodomys ordii
CTGTTTCTTCTGCTTCTTCTTCTTCCGTTTCTTCTGATTCTACTTCTACTTCTGCTTCTCCGTCTTCTCCTTCTCTTTCTGCTTCTACTTATACTTCTTCTGATTTTCCTGCTTCTCCTTCTTGTTCTCCTTCTGTTTCTGCTTCTCTTTCTGCTTCTGCTTCTCCTTCTGCTGCTCCTTCTCCTTCTGCTTCTCCCTCTGATTCTGCTTCTTATGCTTATTCTTTTTCTTCTGCTTCTGCTTCTCCTGCTTCTGCTTCTTCTGCTTCTACTGCTTCTCCTTATGCTTCTCCTTCTCCTTCTTCTTCTTCTTCTTCTTCTTCTTCTTCTTCTTCTTCTTCTTCTTCTTCTTCTTCTTCTTCTTCTTCTTCTACTTATTCTTCTTCTTCTTCTTCTTCTTCTTCTTCTTCTTCTTCTTCTTCTTCTTCTTCTTCTTCTTCTTCTTCTTCTCTTTCTTCTGCTTCTGCTTTTCCTGCTTCTTCTGCTTCTACTGCTTCTCTTTCTGCTTCTCACTCTGCTTCTGCTTCTCCTTCTGCTTCTCCTATTGCTTCACCTGCCCTTCCTTCTCCTTCTCCTTCTCCTACTTCTGCTTCACCTTCTGCTTTTGCTTCTTCTTCTTCTCCTGCTTCTCCATCTGCATCTTCTTCTACTTCTGCTTCTCCTTCTGCTGCTTCTTCTGCTTCTGCTTCTCCTTCTACTGCTTCACCTTCTGCTTCTCCTACTGCTTCTCCTTCTGCTGCTCCTTCTCATTCACGTTCAGCTTCTGATTCTCATTCTGCTCTTCCTACTCCTAATAATTATTTTTCTCCTTCTCATTCTTCTTCATCAGCTTCTCATTGTGCTTAAGCTACTGCTTCTTCTGCTTGTTCTGTAACTTCTGATTCAGGTCCTGCTTCTGCTACTTCAGCTTCTTATGTTTCTTCTACATCAAGCTAAAAAAAACTACAGCAATCATCACCATCACTTTATGATTCTACTTCTGCTTCAAGCTTCTCATACATTCTACTACTACATCTTTCTAATTCTTCATCATCTGCAGATTATCACACTACAGCTTCTTCTGAATACAAATTCATAACCACTGCATAAAATTACAACATTCACATACATACAGAATC
>NW_012329607.1:0-1117 GCF_000151885.1 Dipodomys ordii
TCACCTATTGCTTCTGCGGCTCTTCCTTCTCCTTCTCCTACTTCTACTTCTCCTTCTGCTTCTGCTTGTTCTGCTTCTCCTGCTTCTCCTTGTGCATCTTCTTCTGCTTCTGCTTCTCCTTCTGCTGCTTCTTCTGCTTTTGTTTCTCCTTCTGCTTCTCCTTCTGCTTCTTCTGCTTCTCCTTCTGATTCTCCTTCTCCTTCTGCTTCTGTTTCTCTTTCTCCTTCTTGTTCTCCTGCTTTTCCTTCTGCTTCTCCTTCTGCTGCAACTGCTACGGCTTCTGCTTCTTCTGTTTCTTCTGCTTCTCCTTCTGCTTTTGATTCTCTTTCTGCTTTTGCTTCTCTTTCAGTTTGTCATTCTGCTTCTCCAGATTCTGCTTCTTCTGCTTCTCCTGCTTCTCCTTCTGCTTCAGGTTCTGCTTCTGCTTCTTCGGATTCTTATGCTTCTGCTTCTCCTGCTTCTGCTTCTTCTGCTTCCCCTCCTTATCTTTCTGCTTCTCCTTCTGTTTCTGCTTCTCCTTTTGCTTCTGCTTCTTGTCCTTCTCCTGTTTCTTCTACTTCTTCTGCTTTTCCTGCTTCTCTTTCTGCTTCTCCTTCTGCTACTGCTTCTCCTTCGGCTTCTGCTCCTTCTCCTTCTTCTGTTTCTTCTTCTGCTGCTTCTCCGTCTGCTTCTGCTTCTTCTGCTTTTCCTGATTTTCTTTCTGCTTATCCTTCTGCTTCTCCTTCTGTTTCTCCTTCTCCTTCTCGTTCTTCTGCTATTCCTTCTGCTTCTCTTTCTGCTTCTGCATCTTCAGCTTCTTCTGCTACTGCTTCTGCTTCTTCTGTTTCTTCTGTTTCTCCTTCTGCTTCTCCTTCTGCTTTTGCTTCTCTTTCTGCTTCTGCTTCTCCTTCTGGTTCTCCTTCTTCTTCTCCAGATTCTGCTTCTTCTGCTTCTCCTTGTGCTTCACTTCTGCTTCTGCTTCTTCGGCTTCTTCTCCTTCTATTTCTGCTTCTCCTTCTGTTTCTACTTCTCTTTCTGCTTCTTCTTCTTCTCCTTCTTCTAGCTTCTGCTTCTCCTGCTTCGCTTCTCCTTCAGTTTCTCTTTATGCTTATCCTTCTGCTTCTCCTTCTCCTTCTTC
>NW_012329608.1:0-1117 GCF_000151885.1 Dipodomys ordii
TTCACCATAGACTCCTGCGCACGCCCCCGCCTTCGGGCTTCCCTGGAGTCCTGCTCCTAATTATCTCTTTAATATCTCTTTATCTTCAAGCCCCTGCTTCCTGACCGGATGGTGATATCTGAAGCACTCAGCGGCAACCAGACAGCCAGAGGGGAACGCGAGCCATCCATGCAGGTGGCGTAACCGTCCATCCTCACCCCACCACCCCCGCAGGCGATTACTCGACCACGACCACGACCTCCGACCCCCACCCCGCACCAAAATCCACAACCCTACCCTCGGAACAAAATAAAACAAATTTGCTTGAATCTCACGCTGCCTTTTGTTTGTAATTGACGCAATAGGCGAAGGGGAGGAATCTCATTTCTGGTGCCTGACGGGGGGGGAGGGGGGAGGGGGCGGGGGAATTGGAGAGGAGAGAAGAGGGGGCAGAGGGCATCTCAGTGTATCTGTGTGTGTGCGTGCGTGCATCTTTGAGGAAACTCAAAGATCGGACGCGACAGAGCATGTATGTAGTCCAGCCGGACCAATTCACCACGTCTCTGTCTCTTGTCTCTATGTTTCTGTTTCTCTATTTCTCTCTCTGTGTCTCTCTTTGTCTCTGTCTGTCTGTCTGTCTGTCTGTCTGTCTGTCTGTCTCTCTCTCTCTCTCTCTCGTTTGAATTCTCTCTCCCGCCCGCCCGCCCGCCCGCACTCCCTCCCTCCTTTTCCTCTCGACTTGCCAGTCAATCCTGGGGCTTGAGCTACTGTACTGGCGCTCCAACACACAATGGTCCCACTCCGAGCCTGCCTGCCTGCCTGCCTTCCTATGCATGGGCCCCATACTCCAACGAGGCACATCATCATCCCCACCCCACCCCTTCTCTGAAAAGAAGGCAGTCTCTCTCGGGGCCAGCCAGCCTGGGCCGGTTTTCTCAGTCAGTCAGTGCGTGGTTTGTTTGTTCTTTTTTTTCCCCCATGCATTTCATGAGAGAAAACTGCAATTCACAAAACCACCACTAGATGGCGCGCGTTCGCCGTCGACAAGGTGGATGGGGCGGCGGGAGGGGCAAAACACGGGTCGGGTCAGTCACTCACTCAGTCAGTCAGTCCTCACCTACCCGGCAGTGGGGAGTGA
>NW_012329609.1:0-1117 GCF_000151885.1 Dipodomys ordii
TCACTGAGTCCCACTGTGTCACGCTGTGTTCCTGCTTTGTTCCCCGCTGTGTCCCTACTGTGTCCCCGCTGTGTCCTCGCTGTGTCCTACTGTGTCCTCGCTGTGTCCCCCGCTGTGTCCCGCTGTGTCCCCCGCTGTGTCCCGCTGTGTCCCGCTGGTTCCTGCTTTGTGTCTTTCTGTGTCCACCGCTGTGTCCCCGCTGTGTCCTGCTGTGTCCCACTGTGTCCTCGCTTGTCCCCTGCTGTCCCCTGCTGTGTCCCCGCTGTGTTCCGCTGTGTCCCGCTGTGTCCCCCGCTTTGTCCCCCGCTGTGTCCCGCTGTGTCCCCTATGTGTCCCCCGCTGTGTCCTGCAGTGTCCCCCGATGAGGTCCCCGCTGTGTAACCGCTGTGTCCGGCTGTGTCCCCCGCTGTGTCCCCTGCTGTGTCCCGCTGTGTCCCCGCTGTGTCCCCCTCTGTGTCCCCGCTGTGTCCCCGTTGTCCCCTGGTGTATCCCCGCTGTCCCTGCTGTGTCCCGCTGTGTCCCCTCTGTCCCCCGCTGTGTCGCGCTGTGTCCCTCTGTGTTCTCCGCTGTGTCCCACTGGGTCCCCCGCTGTGGCCCCGCTGTGTCCCCGCTGTTTCCCCGCTGTGTCCCGCTGTGTCCTCGCTTGTCCCTTGCTGTGTCCTGTTGTGTCCCTCTCTGTGTCCCCCGATTTGTCCCGCTGTGTCCCCCTTGTCCCCCGGTGTGTCCTTGCTGTCCCCCGCTGTGTCCCCCACTATGTCCCGCTGTGTCCCGCTATGTCCCGCTGTGTCCCCGCTGTCTCCCCCACTGTGACACCGCTGTGTCCCCGTTGTGTCCCCCGCTGTGTCCCCCACTGTGTCCCCCGCTGTTTCCAGCTGTGTACCTGCTGAGTCCCGCTGTGTCACGCTGTGTTCCCGCTTTGTTCCCCGCTGTGTCCCTACTCTGTCCTCGCTGTGTCCCACTGTGTCCTTGCTGTGTCCCCCGCTGTGTCCCGCTGTGTCCCCCGCTGTGTCCCACTGTGTCCCCCGCTGTGTCCCTCTGTTTCCTGCTTTGTGTTTCTCTGTGTCCACCGCTGTGTCCCCGCTGTGTCCTGCTGTGTCCCACTGTGTCCTCGCTGTCT
>NW_012329610.1:0-1117 GCF_000151885.1 Dipodomys ordii
CTCCCCCCGCCGCCCCCCCGCCTTTGGGCTTCCCTGGAGTCCTGCTCCTAATTATCTCTTTAATATCTCTTTATCTTCCAGCCCCTGCTTCCTGACCGGATGGTGATATCTGAAGCACTCAGCGGCAACCAGACAGCCAGAGGGGAACGCGAGCCTTCCATGCAGGTGGCGTAACCGTCCATCCTCACCCCCCCCGCAGGCGATTACTCGACCACGACCACGACCTCCGACACCGCCCCCGCACCAAAATCCACAACCCTACCCTCGGAACAAAATAAAACAAATTTGCTTGAATCTCACGCTGCCTTTTGTTTGTAATTGACGCAATAGGCGAAGGGGAGGGATCTCATTTCTGGTGCCTGACGGGGGGGAGGGGGGAGGGGGCGGGGGAATTGGAGAGGAGAGAAGAGGGGGCAGAGGGCATCTCAGTGAATCTGTGTGTGTGCGTGCGTGCATCTTTGAGGAAACTCAAAGATCGGACGCGACAGAGCATGTATGTAGTCCAGCCGGACCAATTCACCACGTCTCTGTCTCTTGTCTCTCTGTTTCTGTTTCTCTATTTCTCTCTGTGTGTCTCTCTTTGTCTCTGCCTGTCTGTCTGTCTGTCTGTCTGTCTGTCTGTCTGTCTGTCTCTCTCTCTCTCTCTCTCTCTCGTTTGAATTCTCTCTCCCGCCCGCCCGCCCGCCCGAACTCCCTCCCTCCTTTTCCTCTCGACTTGCCAGTCAATCCTGGGGCTTGAGCTACTGTACTGGCGCTCCAACACACAACGGTCCCACTCCGAGCCTGCCTGCCTGCCTGCCTGCCTATGCATGGGCCCCATACTCCAACGAGGCACATCATCATCCCCACCCCACCCCTTCTCTGAAAAGAAGGCAGTCTCTCTCGGGGCCAGCCAGCCTGGGCCGGTTTTCTCAGTCAGTCAGTGCGTGGTTTGTTTGTTCTTTTTTTTCCCCCATGCATTTCATGAGAGAAAACTGCAATTCACAAAACCACCACTAGATGGCGCGCGTTCGCCGTCGACAAGGTGGATGGGGCGGCGGGAGGGGCAAAACACGGGTCGGGTCAGTGATTCACTCAGTCAGTCAGTCCTCACCTACCCGGCAGTGGGGAGTGAGAG
>NW_012329611.1:0-1117 GCF_000151885.1 Dipodomys ordii
CCCACTCCCCACGCCGCCCCCCCGCCTTTGGGCTTCCCTGGAGTCCTGCTCCTAATTATCTCTTTAATATCTCTTTATCTTCCAGCCCCTGCTTCCTGACAGGATGGTGATATCTGAAGCACTCAGCGGCAACCAGACAGCCAGAGGGGAACGCGAGCCATCCATGCAGGTGACGTAACCTTCCATCCTCACCCCACCCCGCAGGCGATTACTCGACCACGACCACGACCTCCGACCCCCCCCCCCCGCACCAAAATCCACAACCCTACCCTCGGATCAAAATAAAACAAATTTGCTTGAATCTCACGCTGCCTTTTGTTTGTAATTGACGCAATAGGCGAAGGGGAGGGATCTCATTTCTGGTGCCTGACGGGGGGGGGGAGGGGGGAGGGGGCGGGGGAATTGGAGAGGAGAGAAGAGGGGGCAGAGGGCATCTCAGTGTATCTGTGTGTGTGCGTGCGTGCATCTTTGAGGAAACTCAAAGATCGGACGTGACAGAGCATGTATGTAGTCCAGCCGGACCAATTCACCACGTCTCTGTCTTGTCTCTCTGTTTCTGTTTCTCTATTTCTCTCTCTGTGTCTCTCTTTGTCACTGTCTCTCTGTCTGTCTGTCTGTCTGTCTCTCTTTCTCTCTCTCTCTCGTTTGAATTCTCTCTCCCGCCCGCCCGCCCGCCCGCACTCCCTCCCTCCTTTTCCTCTCGACTTGCCAGTCAATCCTGGGGCTTGAGCTACTGTACTGGCGCTCCAACACACAACGGTCCCACTCCGAGCCTGCCTGCCTGCCTATGCATGGGCCCCATACTCCAACGAGGCACATCATCATCCCCACCCCACCCCTTCTCTGAAAAGAAGGCAGTCTCTATCGGGGCCAGCCAGCCTGGGCCGGTTTTCTCAGTCAGTCAGTGCGTGGTTTGTTTGTTCTTTTTTTTCCCCCATGCATTTCATGAGAGAAAACTGCAATTCACAAAACCACCACTAGATGGCGCGCGTTCGCCGTCGACAAGGTGGATGGGGCGGCGGGAGGGGCAAAACACGGGTCGGGTCAGTCACTCACTCAGTCAGTCAGTCCTCACCTACCCGGCAGTGGGGAGTGAGATTTCTGACATACACATACA
>NW_012329612.1:0-1117 GCF_000151885.1 Dipodomys ordii
CCCCCGCACCCCCCGCCTTTCGGTCTTCCGAGCAGTCCTGCTCCTAATTATCTCTTTAATATCTCTTTATCTTCCAGCCCCTTCTTCCTGACCCGATGGTGATATCTGAAGCACTCAGGGGCAACCAGACAGCCAGAGGGAAACGCGAGCCATCCATACAGGTGGGGTAACCGTCCATCCTCTCCCCCCCCCCGCAGGCGATTACTCGACCACGACCACGACCTCCGACCCCCCCCCCGCACCAAAATCCACAACCCTACCCTCGGAACAAAATAAAACAAATTAGCTTGAATCTCACGCTGCCTTTTGTTTGTAATTGTCGCAATAGGCGAAGGGGAGGGATCTCATTTCTGGTGCCTGACGGGGGGGGGAGGGGGGAGGGGGCGGGGGAATTGGAGAGAAGAGAAGAGGGGGCAGAGGGCATCTCAGTGTATCTGTGTGTGTGCGTGCGTGCATCTTTGAGGAAACTCAAAGATCGGACGCGACAGAGCATGTATGTAGTCCAGCCGGACCGATTCACCACGTCTATGTCTCTTGTCTCTCTGTTTCTGTTTCTCTATTTCTCTCTCTGTGTCTCTCTTTGTCTCTGTCTGTCTGTCTGTCTGTCTGTCTGTCTGTCTGTCTCTCTCTCTCTCTCGTTTGAATTCTCTCTCGCGCCCGCCCGCCCGCCCGCACTCCCTCCCTCCTTTTCCTCTCGACTTGCCAGTCAATCCTGGGGATTGAGCTACTGTACTGGCGCTCCAACAGACAACGGTCCCACTCCGAGCCTGCCTGCCTGCCTGCCTGCCTATGCATGGGCCCCATACTCCAACGAGGCACATCATCATCCCCACCCCACCCCTTCTCTGAAAAGAAGGCAGTCTCTCTCGGGGCCAGCCAGCCTGGGCCGGTTTTCTCAGTCAGTCAGTGCGTGGTTTGTTTGTTCTTTTTTTTCCCCCATGCATTTCATGAGAGAAAACTGCAATTCACAAAACCACCACTAGATGGCGCGCGTTCGCCGTCGACAAGGTGGATGGGGCGGCGGGAGGGGCAAAACACGGGTCGGGTCAGTCACTCACTCAGTCAGTCAGTCCTCACCTACCCGGCAGTGGGGAGTGAGAGTCTGACATACACATGA
>NW_012329613.1:0-1117 GCF_000151885.1 Dipodomys ordii
AGAAGAAGCAGAAGGTGAAGCAGATGGAGACTCTGAAGCAGAAGAAGCAGCAGATGGAGAAGCAGAAGGAGAAGAAGATGTAGAAGGAGAAGCAGGAGAAGCAGAAGAAGCAGAAGCAGAAGGTGAAGGAGAAGTAGGAGAAGGAGTAGTAAGAGCCACAGAAGTAATAGGAGAAGCAGTAGGATAAGCAGAAGCAGAATGAGAAGCAGAAAGATAAGCAGTAGAAGAAGAAGAAGCAGTAAAAGCAGAAGCAGCAGAAAGAGCAGAAGAAGAAGAAGAAGAAGAAGAAGAAGAAGAAGAAGAAGAAGAAGAAGAAGAAGAAGAAGAAGAAGAAGAAGAAGAAGAAGAAGAAGAAGAAGAAGAAGAAGAAGGAGAAGGAGAAGGAGAAGGAGAAGGAGAAGGAGAAGGAGAAGCAGTAGAAACAGAAGAAGCAGAAGCAGGAGTAGCAGAAGCAGAAGAAAAAGAATAAGCAAAAGAAGCAGAAGCAGAAGAAGTGGGAGAAGCAGAAGAAGGAGAAGGAGAAGGAGCAGCAGAAGGAGAAGCAGAAGCAGAAAGAGAAGCAGAAACAGAAAGAGAACAAGAAGGAGAAGCAGGAGAAGCAGAAGAAGCAGAAGTAGAAGCACTAAGAAGAGAAGAAGGAGAAGCAGAAGTAGAATCAGAAGAAACAGAAGAAGAAGCATAAGAAACAGAAGCAAAAGAAACAGAAGAAGGAGAAGAGCAGAAGCAGAAGGAGAAGCAGAAATAGAAGCAGGAGAAGCAGAAGAAGCAGGAGAAGCAGAAGCAGAAGAAACAGGAGAAACCGAAGAAGCAGAAGCAGAATCTGAAGCAGAAGGAGAAACAGAAGAAGCACAATCTGAAGCAGAAGCAGAAGAAACAGAAATAGTAGAATAAGCAGAAGCAGAAGTAGCAGGAGAAGGAGAAGAAGAAGACGGAGAAGGCGAGAGAGAAGGATTAGGAGTAGGAGAAGCAAAAGGATAAGCAGAAGCAGAAAGAGACACAGAAGGAGAAGCAGCACGAGAAGTAGGAGAAGCAGAGAAGCAGAAGCAGGAGAAGCAGAAGAAACAGAAGACGCAGAAGCAGAATGAGAAGCAGAAGGAGAAATTGAAGCAGAAGCAGA
>NW_012329614.1:0-1117 GCF_000151885.1 Dipodomys ordii
TCCCTCCCCCCGCCCCCCCCGCCTTCGGGCTTCCCTGGAGTCCTGCTCCTAATTATCTCTTTAATATCTCTTTATCTTCCAGCCCCTGCTTCCTGACCGGATGGTGATATCTGAAGCACTCAGCGGCAACCAGACAGCCAGAGGGGAACGCGAGCCATCCATGCAGGTGGCGTAACCGTCCATCCTCACCCCCCCCGCAGGCAATTACTCGACCACGACCACGACCTCCGACCCCCCCCCCGCACCAAAATCCACAACCCTACCCTCGGAACAAAATAAAACAAATTTGCTTGAATCTCACGCTGCCTTTTGTTTGTAATTGACGCAATAGGGGAAGGGGGGGGATCTCATTTCTGGTGCCTGACGGGGGGGGAGGAGGAGGGGGCGGGGGAATTGGAGAGGAGAGAAGAGGGGGCAGAGGGCATCTCAGTGTATCTGTGTGTGTGCGTGCGTGCATCTTTGAGGAAACTCAAAGATCTGACGCGACAGAGCATGTATGTAGTCCAGCCGGACCAATTCACCACGTCTCTGTCTCTTGTCTCTCTGTTTCTGTTTCTCTATTTCTCTCTCTGTGTCTCTCTTTGTCTCTGTCTGTCTGTCTGTCTGTCTCTCTCTCTCTCTCTCTCGTTTGAATTCTCTCTCCCGCCCGCCCGCCCGCCCTTACTCCCTCCCTCCTTTTCCTCTCGACTTGCCAGTCAATACTGGGGCTTGAGCTACAGTACTGGCGCTCCAACACACAACGGTCCCACTCCGAGCCTGCCTGCCTGCCTGCCTGCCTATGCATGGGCCCCATACTCCAAAGAGGCACATCATCATCCCCACCCCACCCCTTCTCTGAAAAGAAGGCAGTCTCTCTCGGGGCCAGCCAGCCTGGGCCGGTTTTCTCAGTCAGTCAGTGCGTGGTTTGTTTGTTCTTTTTTTCCCCCATGCATTTCATGAGAGAAAACTGCAATTCACAAAACCACCACTAGATGGCGCGCGTTCGCCGTCGACAAGGTGGATGGGGCGGCGGGAGGGACAAAACACGGGTCGGGTCAGTCACTCACTCAGTCAGTCAGTCCTCACCTACCCGGGAGTGGGGAGTGAGAGTTCTGACATACACATACATATAGGTTGT
>NW_012329615.1:0-1117 GCF_000151885.1 Dipodomys ordii
ATTATTCGCCCCCCCCGCTTTCGGGCTTCCCTGGAGTCCTGCTCCTAATTATCTCTTTAATATCTCTTTATCTTCCAGCCCATGTTTCCTGACCCGATGATGATATTTGAAGCAATCAGCGGCAACCAGACAGCCAGAGGGGAACGCGAGCCATCCAGGCAGGTGGAGTAACCGTCCATCCTCACCCCCCCCCGCAGGCGATTACTCGACTACGACCACGACCTCCAACCCCCCCCCCCCGCACCAAAATCCACAACCCTACCCTCGGAACAAAATAAAACAAATTTGCTTGAATCTCACGCTGCCTTTTGTTTGTAATTGACGCAATAGGCGAAGGGGAGGGATCTCATTTCTGGTGCCTGACGGGGGGGGAGCGGGGAGGGGGCGGGGGAATTGGAGAGGAGAGAAGAGGGGGCAGAGGGCATCTCAGTGTATCTGTGTGTGTGCGTGCGTGCATCTTTGAGGAAACTCAAAAATCGGACGCGACAGAGCATGTATGTAGTCCAGCCGGACCAATTCACCACGTCTCTGTCTCTTGTCTCTGTTTCTGTTTCTCTATTTCTCTCTGTGTGTCTCTCTTTGTCTCTGTCTGTCTGTCTGTCTGTCTGTCTGTCTCTCTCTCTCTCTCTCTCTCTCTCTCGTTTGAATTCTCTCTCCCGCCCGCCCGCCCGCCCGCACTCCCTCCCTCCTTTTCCTCTCGACTTGCCAGTCAATCCTGGGGCTTGAGCTACTGTACTGGCGCTCCAACACACAACGGTCCCACTCCGAGCCTGCCTGCCTGCCTGCCTGCCTATGCATGGGCCCCATACTCCAACGAGGCACATCATCATCCCCACCCCACCCCTTCTCTGAAAAGAAGGCAGTCTCTCTCGGGGCCAGCCAGCCTGGGCCGGTTTTCTCAGTCAGTCAGTGCGTGGTTTGTTTGTTCTTTTTTTTTCTCCCATGCATTTCATGAGAGAAAACTGCAATTCACAAAACCACCGCTAGATGGCGCGCGTTCGCCGTCGACAAGGTGGATGGGGCGGCGGGAGGGGCAAAACACGGGTCGGGTCAGTCACTCACTCAGTAAAGTCAGTCCTCACCTACCCGGCAGTGGGGAGTGAGAGTTCTGACATAC
>NW_012329616.1:0-1117 GCF_000151885.1 Dipodomys ordii
GATAAAAGAAGTATACGAAGGATTAGGTGTGTCAATGTTGTATAATTCCACAGACTATGTAGGAAGGGCATTAGGGGCCAATTACTCAGCGTGGAAACAGGTTGCATAGATACCCACTCTCCTAGCCTAAAAAGCCAGCTTTCCATCTGGGGGAGTTAACAACAGATCAAGAAGGAAGCCTGGGTCATTTTTTCTTTATTTCTCCCTCCCGCCGACCCCCCCCGCCTTCGGGCTTCCCTGGAGTCCTGCTCCTAATTATCTCTTTAATATCTCTTTATCTTCCAGCCCCTGCTTCCTGACCGGATGGTGATATCTGAAGCACTCAGCGGCAACCAGACAGCCAGAGGGGAATGCGAGCCATCCATGCAGGTGGCGTAACCGTCCATCCTCACCCCCCCCCCGCAGGCGATTACTCGACCACGACCACGACCTCCGACCCCCCCCCCCCGCACCAAAATCCACAACCCTACCCTCGGAACAAAATAAAACAAATTTGCTTGAATCTCACGCTGCCTTTTGTTTGTAATTGACGCAATAGGCGAAGGGGAGGGATCTCATTTCTGGTGCCTGACGGGGGGGGAAGGGGGAGGGGGCGGGGGAATTGGAGAGGAGAGAAGAGTGAGCAGAGGGCATCTCAGTGTATCTGTGTCTGTGCGTGCGTGCATCTTTGAGGAAACTCAAAGATCGGACGCGACAGAGCATGTATGTAGTCCAGCCAGACCAATTCACCACGTCTCTGTCTCTTGTCTCTCTGTTTCTGTTTCTCTATATCTCTCTCTGTGTCTCTCTTTGTCTCTGTCTGTCTGTCTGTCTGTCTGTCTGTCTGTCTCTCTCTCTCTTTTGAATTCTCTCTCCCGCCCGCCCGCCCGCCCGCACTCCCTCCCTCCTTTTCCTCTCGACTTGCCAGTCAATCCTGGGCCTTGAGCTACTGTACTGGCGCTCCAACACACAACGGTCCCACTCTGAGCCTGCCTGCCTGCCTGCCTGCCTATGCATGGGCCCCATACTCCAACGAGGCACATCATCATCCCCACCCCACCCCTTCTCTGAAAAGAAGGCAGTCTCTCTCGGGGCCAGCCAGCCTGGGCCGGTTTTCTCAGTCAGTCAGTGAGTGGTT
>NW_012329617.1:0-1117 GCF_000151885.1 Dipodomys ordii
CCGCCCCCCCCGCCTTCGGGCTTCCCTGGAGTCCTGCTCCTAATTATCTCTTTAATATCTCTTTATCTTCCAGCCCCTGCTTCCTGACCGGATGGTGATATCTGAAGCACTCAGCGGCAACCAGACAGCCAGAGGGGAACGCGAGCCATCCATGCAGGTAGCGTAACCGTCCATCCTCACCCCCCCACCCCCGCAGGCGATTACTAGACCACGACCACGACCTCCGACCCCCCCCCCCCGCACCAAAATCCACAACCCTACCCTCGGAACAATATAAAACAAATTTGCTTGAATCTCACGCTGCCTTTTGTTTGTAATTGACGCAATAGGCGAAGGGGAGGGATTTCATTTCTGGTGCCTGTCGGAGGGGGGATGGGGGAGGGGGCGGGGGAATTAGAGAGGAGAGAAGAGAGGGCAGAGGGCATCTCCGTGTATCTGTGTGTGGGTGCGTGCATCTTTGAGGAAACTCAAAGATCGGACGCGACAGAGCATGTATGTAGTCCAGCCGGACCAATTCACCATGTCTCTGTCTCTTGTCTCTCTGTTTCTGTTTCTCTGTTTCTCTCTCTGTGTCTCTCTTTGTCTCTGTCTGTCTGTCTGTCTGTCTGTCTGTCTGTCTCTCTCTCGTTTGAATTCTCTCTCCCGCCCGCCCGCCTGCCCGCACTCCCTCCCTCCTTTTCCTCTCGACTTGCCAGTCAATCCTGGGGCTTGAGCTACTGTACTGGCGCTCCAACACACAACGGTCCCACTCCGAGCCTGCCTGCCTGCCTGCCTGCCTATGCATGGGCCCCATACTCCAACGAGGCACATCATCATCCCCACCCCACCCCTTCTCTGAAAAGAAGGCAGTCTCTCTCGGGGCCAGCCAGCCTGGGCCGGTTTTCTCAGTCAGTCAGTGCGTGGTTTGTTTGTTCTTTTTTTTCCCCCATGCATTTCATGAGAGAAAACTGCAATTCACAAAACCACCACTAGATGGCGCGCGTTCACCGTCGACAAGGTGGATGGGGCGGCGGGAGGGGCAAAACACGGGTCGGGTCAGTCACTCACTCAGTCAGTCAGTCCTCACCTACCCGGCAGTGGGGAGTGAGAGTTCTGACATACACATACATATAGGTTG
>NW_012329618.1:0-1117 GCF_000151885.1 Dipodomys ordii
CAGCGGGAAACAGCGGGACAGCGGGGGACACAGAGAGGACACAGCGGGACACAGCGGGGGAAACAGCGGAACACAGCGGGGACACAGCAGTGGACTCAGCGGGACAGAGCGGGGGACACAGCGGGACACAGCGGTGGACACAGCGGGATACAGCGGGGGACACAGGTGGGACACAGCAGGACACAGCTGGGACAGAGCGGGACTCAGCGGGGGACACAGCAGTACACAACGGGGGACACAGCGGGGGACACAGCGGGACACAACGGGGAACACAGCAAGGACACAGCGGGACACAGCGGGACACAGCGTTGATACAGCTGGGACACAGCGTTACACAGTGGGGTACACAGCTGGGGACACAAAGGGTCACAGTGGGGGACACAGCTGCACACAGCGGGATACAGTGGGACAAAGCGGGGACAAAGCTTGAGACACAGCGGGGGACAGAGCGGTAGACAGCAGGGGACACAGCGAGGACACAGCAGGACACAGAGGGGACACAGCGGGGACACAGAGGGGGACAAAGCTGGGCACAGCGGGGGACAGAGCAGGACACAGCGGGACACAGCGGGACACAGCAGGGGACACAGAGGGGTACACAGTGGGACACAACGGGGAACACAGCGAGGACACAAAGGGACACATCGGGGGACACAGCGAGGACACAGCGGAACACAGCGTGGGACACAGCAAGGACAAAGCGGGACATAGCGGGACACAGCGGGACACAGCAGGGACACAGCAGTAGGCACAGTGGAACACAACGGGGGACACAGCGGGTCACAGCGGGGGACACAGCGAGGACACAGCGGGACCCAGTGGGACACAGCGCCGATAAAGAGGGGAAACAGCGGGACACAGCGGCGTACAGAGCTGGGGACACAACGGAACACAGCAGGGGACACAGCAAGGCACAGTGGAACACAGCATGGGACACAGCGAGGACACAGGGGGACACAGCGGGGACACAGCAGGGACTCACCGGGGGACACAGCCGGGACAAAGCGGGACTCCACGGGACACATCGGGACACAGCGGGGACACTGCAGGAACATAGCGGGACACAGCAGGATACACAGCGTGACACAGTGGGACACAGCGGGGGACACTGTAGGGA
>NW_012329619.1:0-1116 GCF_000151885.1 Dipodomys ordii
ATCAGAAGCAGAAGCTTAAGCGGAGGCTGATGAGGAGGAAGAGGAAGAAGAAGAAGAAGAACAAGATCAAGAAGAAGAAGAAGAAGAAGAAGAGGAAGAAGAACAACAAGGAGAAGAAGAAGAAGAAGTAAAGAAGAAGAAGAAGAAGAAGAAGAAGAAGAAGAAGAAGAAGAAGAAGAAGAAGAAGAAGAAGAAGAAGAAGAAGAAGAAGAAGAAGAAGGAGAAGCATAAGGAGAAGCAGAAGAAGCAGAAGCAGGAGAAGCAGAAGCAGGAGAAGCAGAAGATAAAGAATAAGCAAAAGAAGCAGAAGCAGAAGCAGTGGGGGAAGCAGAAGAAGGAGAAGGAGCAGCAGAAAGAGAATCAGAAACAGAAGGAGAACAAGAAGGAGAAGCAGGAGAATCAGAAGAAGCAGAAGTAGAAGCAGAAAGAGAAGGAGAAGAAGGAGAAGCAGAAGTAGAATCATAAGAAACAGAAGAAGAAGAAGCAGAAGAAACAGAAGCAAAAGAAACAGAAGAAGGAGAAGTGCGGAAGCAGAAGGAGAAGCAGAAGCAGAAAGAGAAGCAGGAGAAGCAGAAGAAGCAGGAGAAGCAGATGCAGAAGAAACAGGAGAAGCCGAAGAAGCAGAAGCAGAATCTGAAGCAGAAGGAGAAACAGAAGAAGCACAATCTGAAGCAGAAGCAGAAGAAACAGAAATAGTAGAATAAGCAGAAGCAGAAGCACCAGGAGAAGCAGAAGAAGAAGAAGAAGAAGAAGGAGAAGGCGAAAGAGAAGGATTAGGAGTAGGAGAAGCAAAAGGATTAGCAGAAGCAGAAAGAGACGCAGAAGGAGAAGCAACACGAGAAGTAGGAGAAGCTGGAGAACCAGAAGCAGGAGAAGCAGAAGAAAGAGAAGACGCACAAGCAGAAGGAGAAGTAGAAGGAGAAATTGAAGCAGAAGCAGAAGGAGAAGCAGAAGCAAAAGGAGAAGCAGAAGAAGGAGAAGGAGAAGGAGAAGCAGAAAGAGAAGCAGGAGAAGCAGAAGCAGGAGAAGCAGAAGCAGAAGAAAGAGAAGAAGGAGAAGAAGCAGAAGGAGAAGCAGAAACAGAAGGAAAAGCAGAAAGAGAAGCAGGAGAAGCAG
>NW_012329620.1:0-1116 GCF_000151885.1 Dipodomys ordii
TATAGTTTTTATTATGTTTTGGGCTTCTAATGTGATCCTGTGTTATTCCCAAATTAATGAATTTGGTTACTTTGCATCTTGCACAAGTACTTCCATATTGTTCCCAGTTTAATGAACTGATACTTTATAGTATCATCACAGTAACACTAATCCAAGGATTGCTAGGGATCAGAAGATTAAGTCCAAACAGGAAAATCTATGAGATATGAATCTCCAATTAACCACTAAAAAGCCAAAAGAAGACCTGTGGCTCAGTGGTTACTGCCATCCTTGCACAGAATAAGCAGATGACAGGACCCAAGGCCTGAGCTGAAGACCTGTAGTGGGTACATGTCTGGAGCTGACAGTAAAACTCAAAGGTCACCTTGACCCTTGTGCTCACTTGAAGGCACATGCAAGAAACTGGCTTACTTGAATAACACCAGGTGCCTAGGATTGCTTTGCTATGTCTGCAGAGTTTGTTTTACTTTCAACCAGTTGACCTTGTCTTGTTTTTACTGTACTCTGTTTTTACCAAAATTTTTCTTATTTTTCTGGACTATAGTAACCTTATATTACCTCTTGACTTCTAACCGTATATATTAGGAAAAGTTAAAAATAAACGGTGCTGCAGTCTTGAAATGCAGACATCTCCACCCCATCCTTTGTCTTATGTCTTTTTTCCCCTCATCCTCGCCCCCTGTATCAGGATTCCCTTTCGTTGCTGGAGGCTCCAGCAGGCTTTTGGGTTTTGTTTTTGCCAGTCCTGGGGCTTGAACTCAGGGCATGAGATGTGTTCCTGAGTTTCTTTCCTCAAGGCTGGTGCTCTAACACTTTGGGCAAAGTGCCACTTCTGGCTTTTTCTGTTATGTGGTACTGAAGAATTGAACCCAGGGCTTCATGCATGGTAAGCAAGCATTCTACAAATAAGCCACATTCCTAGCCCCCCAGTCCATGGTTTTATTGAAACTCTTAATTTCTAAAGAATCATCAAGATATAAAAGGGAAAACGAAGATGAAACAAGTCTTAAGCTGTAGGCTGGTGGTTTGAACCTGAAACTCTTGATTCTATGGAGAGTGAGAGCTGAAGGATATGGGTTACAAGCTAGCAGGAACAGCCTAGATTTAAGAAATGAT
>NW_012329621.1:0-1116 GCF_000151885.1 Dipodomys ordii
AAGCTCCACTTTTTCCGCCATCCCACTTAATCCAACCTCTTCTTGTCTAATGTTTCCGCATTCTTATTTAGGAAGATTCATCTTTACCTAGGAATCCTAGAGTATATCATATCCATTCTGTCATAATTCAGAGGGTCAGTTATTAGATCAAGCTCTGTGATCATATTTGGAGTAGAGTATGTGCAGGGTGATATGTAAGTATCTAACTTGACTTTTATAAACATTTATAGCCAATAGTTGAAGCCAACATGGACAAGAAAAGTGCATTATATTTTTATCTTCAAATAGCCACCCAAAAGCTGGAAGTGGTTATGGCTCAAGTGATAGAGTGCTATCTTAGCACAAATAAAGCTCAGGGACAATACCATAAGGCATGAGTTCAAGCCCCAGCTCCAACACAAACATACACACACACACACACACACACAAAATGGATGCACAAATTCATAACCAAGGTAATCTTGCTTAGAAATTTTATTTTAATAAAAGTTTCCAAGTGAATATCAACCATAGTTCTGGCAAAATTGCAGAGATATTAGGAATCCCTGGCAAGTCAAAATAGGAAGAAAAATTGCCAGAGACCATCCTGAAGAGGAAAAAGGAAAGATAAATGACTTCATCCTCCAGGAAATGGACATGGAAAAAAGAGTGAGACATATGATGAAGTGAGACCACTGAATGCCCTAGGGGAACTCTGTGCTTCATTGCTCCACCTAGCGGAGTCAAGGGATACATTGCACTTCTTCCCATAGTTGCTGTACAAGCAGTAGTATCGCTTTGGCCAAACCCAGGTGTGGAATCTATTGAGGATAGTCCTGTGAACCAACTTGGAGAACTGAACTACACAAAAACTATGCTTAGCGCTATTAATAAGGCTGACAGAATGCAGAACATGGAAATGTGCATATGTGTATATGGCTATATGTAATCTTTGGAGGAAAAATTCTAATATGATTTACAAGAAAATACAGATACAAATGTGGGCATGCACTCTCATGTTGCTAAATAAATTCATGTCTATCAGTAAGAGAATGTTAGCCAGATCCTGAAGGCAAATTCACCTTTAATTAGCCTCCTCCTTAATTAATCTCCTCCTGTTCTTTTCCCTCTCTTCCT
>NW_012329622.1:0-1116 GCF_000151885.1 Dipodomys ordii
CCGCCCCCCCCCCGCCTTCGGGCTTCCCTGGAGTCCTGCTCCTAATTGTCTCTTTAATATCTCTTTATCTTCCAGCCCCTGCTTCCTGACCGGATGGTGATATCTGAAGCACTCAGCGGCAACCAGACAGCCAGAGGGGAACGCGAGCCATCCATGCAGGTGGCGTAACCGTCCATCTTCACCCCCCCCCGCAGGCGATTACTCGACCACGACCACGACCTCCGACCCCCCCCCGCACCAAAATCCACAACCCTACCCTCGGAACAAAATAAAACAAATTTGCTTGATTCTCACGCTGCCTTTTGTTTGTAATTGACGCAATAGGCGAAGGGGAGGGATCTCATTTCTGGTGCCTGACAGGGGGGGGAGGGGGGAGGGGGGAGGGGCCGGGGAATTGGAGAGGAGAGAAGAGGGGGCAGAGGGCATCTCAGTGTATCTGTGTGTGTGCGTGCGTGCATCTTTGAGGAAACTCAAAGATCGGACGCGACAGAGCATGTATGTAGTCCAGCCGGACCAATTCACCACGTCTCTGTCTCTTGTCTCTCTGTTTCTGTTTCTCTATTTCTCTCTCTGTGTCTCTCTTTGTCTCTGTCTGTCTGTCTGTCTGTCTGTCTGTCTCTCTCTCTGTCTGTCTGTCTCTCTCTCTCTCTCTCTCGTTTGAATTCTCTCTCCCGCCCGCCTGCCCGCCCGCCCGCACTCCCTCCTTTTCCTCTCGACTTGCCAGTCAATCCTGGGGCTTGAGCTACTGTACTGGCGCTCCAACACACAACGGTCCCACTCCGAGCCTGCCTGCCTGCCTGCCTGCCTATGCATGGGCCCCATACTCCAACGAGGCACATCATCATCCCCACCCCACCCCTTCTCTGAAAAGAAGGCAGTCTCTCTCGGGGCCAGCCAGCCTGGGCCGGTTTTCTCAGTCAGTCAGTGCGTGGTTTGTTTGTTCTTTTTTTTCCCCCATGCATTTCATGAGAGAAAACTGCAATTCACAAAACCACCGCTAGATGGCGCGCGTTCGCCGTCGACAAGGTGGATGGGGCGGCGGGAGGGGCAAAACACGGGTCGGGTCAGTCACTCACTCAGTCAGTCAGTCCTCACCTACCCGGCAGTGGGGAGTGA
>NW_012329623.1:0-1116 GCF_000151885.1 Dipodomys ordii
ACAGGGAAAAATTGGGAGACAAAGAGTGAATGGATGGCATTATTCAAGACGAAGACTAGAACCTGCGCAAGTTAGTTAACGTTAAACCTGACAGGCATCACGTTGACTTCAACAATAAAAAAATCCCCAAAATGCGTAATACATGTGCATATTTCCCGCCCACCCCCCGCCTTCGGGCTTCCCTGGAGTCCTGCTCCTAATTATCTCTTTAATATCTCTTTATCTTCCAGCCCCTGCTTCCTGACCGGATGGTGATATCTGAAGCACTCAGCGGCAACCAGACAGCCAGAGGGGAACGCGAGCCATCCATGCAGGTGGCGTAACCGTCCATCCTCACCCCCCCCCCCGCAGGCGATTACTCGACCACGACCACGACCTCCGACCCCCCCCCCCCGCACCAAAATCCACAACCCTACCCTCGGAACAAAATAAAACAAATTTGCTTGAATGTCACGCTGCCTTTTGTTTGTAATTGACCCAATAGGCGAATGGGAGGGATCTCATTTCTGGTGCCTGACGGCGGGGGGCGACGGGGTAGGGGGCGGGGGAATTGGAGAGGAGAGAAGAGGGGGCAGAGGGGATCTCAGTGTATCTGTGTGTGTGCGTGCGTGCAACTTTGAGGAAATTCAAAGATCGGACAGGACAGAGCATGTATGTAGTCCAGCCGGACCAATTCACCACGTCTCTGTCTCTTGTCTCTCTGTTTCTGTTTCTCTATTTCTCTCTCTATGTCTCTCTTTGTCTCTGTCTGTCTGTCTGTCCGTCTGTCTGTCTGTCTGTCTGTCTCTCTCTCTCTCGTTTGAATTCTCTCTCCCGCCCGCCCGCCCGCCCGCACTCCCTCCGTCCTTTTCCTCTCGACTTGCCAGTCAATCCTGGGGCTTGAGCTACTGTACTGGCGCTCCAACACACAACGGTCCCACTCCGAGCCTGCCTGCCTGCCTGCCTGCCTATGCATGGGCCCCATACTCCAACGAGGCACATCATCATCCCCACCCCACCCCTTCTCTGAAAAGAAGGCAGTCTCTCTCGGGGCCAGCCAGCCTGGGCCGGTTTTCTCAGTCAGTCAGTGCGTGAATGGTTTGTTCTTTTTTTTCCCCCATGCATCTCAGAGAGAAA
>NW_012329624.1:0-1116 GCF_000151885.1 Dipodomys ordii
AAGTATGAGAAGGAGAAGGAGAAGGAAGGGCAGCAGAAGCAATAGGAGAAGCAGAAGCAGAATGAGAAGCAGAAAGAGAAGCAGTAGAAGCAGAAGAAGCAGGAAAAGCAGAAGCAGAAGAAAGAGAAGAAGAAGAAGAAGAAGAAGAATAGAAGAAGAAGAAGAAGAAGAAGAAGAAGAAGAAGAAGAAGAAGAGGAAGAAGAAGAAGAAGGAAGAACATAAGGAGAAGCATAAGGAGAAGCATAAGGAGAAGCATAAGGAGAAGCAGTAGAAGCAGAAGCAGGAGAAGCAGAAGCAGAAGAAAAGAATAAGCAAAAGAAGCAGAAGCAGAAGCAGTGGGAGGAGAAGAAAAAGGAGAAGGAGAAGGAGCAGAAGAAGGAGAAGCAGAAGCAGAAACAGAAGGAGAACAAGAAGGAGAAGCAGGAGAATTAGAAGAAGCAGGAGTAGAAGCAGAAAGAGGAGAAGAAGGAGAAGCAGAAGTAGAATCAGAAGAAACAGAAGAAGAAGAAGAAGAAGAAGAAACAGAAGCAAAAGAAACAGAAGAAGGAGAAGAGCAGAAGAAGAAGCAGAAGCAGAAGAAGCGGCAGAAGCAGAAGCAGAAAGAGAAGCAGGAGAAGCAGAAGATGCAGGAGATGCACAAGAAGGAGAAGGAGAAGGCGAAAGAGAAGGATTAGGAGTAGGAGAAGCAAAAGGATAAGCAGAAGCAGAAAGAGACGCAGAAGGAGAAGCAGCACGAGAAGTAGGAGAAGCAGGAGAAGCAGAAGCAGGAGAAGCAGAAGAAACAGAAGACGCAGAAGCAGAATGAGATGCAGAAGGAGAAATTGAAGCAGAAGGAGAAGCAGAAGCAGAAGCAGAAGAAGGAGAAGGAGAAGCAGAAAGAGAAGCAGAAAGAGAAGCACAACGAGAAACAGGAGAAGCAGAAGCAGGAGAAGCAGACTCAGAAGAAACATAGGAAGGAGAAGAAGCAGAAGGAGAAGCAGAAACAGAAAGAAAAGCAGAAAGAGAAGCAGGAGAAGCTGAAGAAGCAGCAGCAGGAGAAGCAGAAGCAGAAGAAGCCGAAGAAGCAGAAGCAGAACCTGAAGCAGAAAGAGAAGCAGAAGAAGGAGAATCTGGTG
>NW_012329625.1:0-1116 GCF_000151885.1 Dipodomys ordii
TGGAGGGGGGGGGGGGCGGGTGGGGGGTGATGTCAGAGGCCATCACACTTTAATCTCCGCGACACAAATTTATATTAAAGCTTGGCCTCATCAGTAGGCATTGTTTTTGTGTCTGTTTGCGGCCTTTTTATCTGATCCTTTTCAATATAAGATTATTTTAGGATTTCCGACCCCCCCCTCGCCTTCGGGGTTCCCTGGAGTCCTGCTCTTAATTATCTCTTTAATATCTCTTTATCTTCCAGCCCCTGCTTCCTGACCGGATGGTGATATCTGAAGCACTCAGCGGCAACCAGACAGCCAGAGGGGAACGCGAGCCATCCATGCAGGTGGCGTAACCGTCCATCCTCACCGCCCCCGCAGGCGATTACTCGACCACGACCACGACCTCCGACCCCCCCCCCCGCACCAAAATCCACAACCCTACCCTCGGAGCAAAATAAAACAAATTTGCTGGAATCTCACGCTGCCTTTTGTTTGTAATTGACGCAATAGGCGAAGGGGAGGGATCTCATTTCTGGTGCCTGACGGGCGGGGAGGGTGGAGGGGTCGGGGGAATTGGAGAGGAGAGAAGAGGGGGCAGAGGGCATCTCAGTGTATCTGTGTGTGTGCGTGCGTGCATCTTTGAGGAAACTCAAAGATCGGACGCGACAGAGCATGTATGTAGTCCAGCCGGACCAATTCACCACGTCTCTGTCTCTTGTCTCTCTGTTTCTGTTTCTCTATTTCTCTCTCTGTGTCTCTCTTTGTCTCTGTCTGTCTGTCTGTCTCTCTGTCTGTCTCTCTCTCTCTCTCGTTTGAATTCTCTCCCCCGCCAGCCCGCCCGCCCGCACTCCCTCCCTCCTTTTCCTCTCGCCTTGCCAGTCAATCCTGGGGCTTGAGCTACTGTACTGGCGCTCCAACACACAACGGTCCCACTCCGAGCCTGCCTGCCTGCCTGCCTGCCTATGCATGGGCCCCATACTCCAACGAGGCACATCATCATCCCCACCCCACCCCTTCTCTGAAAAGAAGGCAGTCTCTCTCGGGGCCAGCCAGCCTGGGCCGGTTTTCTCAGTCAGTCAGTGCGTGGTTTGTTTGTTCTTTTTTTCCCCCATGCATTCATGAGAGAAAACTGCA
>NW_012329626.1:0-1116 GCF_000151885.1 Dipodomys ordii
ACAGCGGTACACATCGGGACACAGCGGGGACACTGCGGGACACAGCGGGACACAGCGGGGACAGAGCAGGACACAGCGGGGACACAGCGGGGACACAGCGGGGACACAGCGGGGGACACAGTGGGACACAGCGGGGACACAGAGGGACTCAGCGGTTACACAGCGAGGACACACCAGGGACACAGCGGGACACAGCGGGGACACAGCGGGGACACAGTGAGACACAGCGAGGACACAGCGGGACACAGAGGAGGACAAAGCGGGGACAGCGGTGACGCACCGGCGGACAGAGGGGACACAGCGGGACACAGCGGGACACAGCGGGGGACACAGCCGGACACAGTGGGGGACACAGCGGAGGACACAGCGGGGACAGCGGGGACACACATGCAGACAGCGGGGACACATCGGGACACAGAGGGGGACATCGGGGACACAGCGGGACACAGCGGGACACAGCAGGGACACAGCAGGGACACAGCGGGTCACAGCGGGGACAGAGTGTGGGACAGAGTGAGGACACAGCGGGACACAGAGGGATACTCAGAGAGGACACAGCGTGACACATGGGGACACAGCGGGACACAGCGGGGGACACAGAGAGGACACAGCGGGACACAAATGGGGACACAGCAACGACACAGCGGGACACAGCGGGAAAGAGCGGGACACAGCGGGGGACACAGCCGGAAACACAGCGGGACACAGCGGGACACAGCGGGGGACACAGCAGTGACACATCGGGTCACAGCAGGACACAGCGGCACACATCGGGCGACACAGCAAGACACTGCGGGGTACACAGCGGGACACAGCGGGACACAAATGTACACAGCAGGGACACAGCGGGGAACACAGCGGGACACAAAGGGGGACACAGCGTTACACAGCGGGGACACAGCGGGACACAGCGGGCACACAACAGGGGACACAGCAGGACACAGAGGGGAACAAAGGGGGCACACAGCGGGACACAGTGGGACACAGCGGGGTACACAGCGGGACACAGCGGGGACACAGTGGGGACACAGTGGGACACAGCAGGACACAGCGGGGGACACAGCAGGGACACATCGGGTCACAGCAGGGACACAGTGGGGGACACAGCAAGGACAC
>NW_012329627.1:0-1116 GCF_000151885.1 Dipodomys ordii
TCACACACACACACACACGCACACACACACACCATGTGCATTCAAAATCAGGGATTTCTACACTGTAACCATTGGGTATTCTCTACCTTTTTCCCCACTAAGTCTGGTGGTTGTTGGCCTAGGAGTTCGATGCATCCAACACCACCTGACATCTATAATTTTGGGGAACAGACTGACTATAACATCAGTCTTCCCCAATCACAGCTCCTTGATTGGGTCATGGTCTATCCCGATCCTTTGCGATTCCTTTTACAGACTTGCCAAGATCCTTTAAAGAGGCATCACATGCTGGGCACTGGTGGCTCACGCCTATTATCCTAGCTACTCAGAAAGGTGAGATCTGCCTTCCAAGCCAGCTTGGGTAGGAAAGTTTGTGAGACTCTTATTCTCAAAGAATCATCACAAAACAAGAAGTGTCCCTGTGGCTCAAGTGGTAGAGTGCAAGCCTTGAGAAAAAGAGCTCAGGGACAATGCTCATGGACAACAACAACAAGGAGAGGCATTGCATGTTGGCTTTGGGATTGACATGGGCCAAATATTGGAAATTTCAAGAGTGCCAAGATAAAGCAATACCTCCTTTAGTCCCATGTTTTTCTATCTTGTCCAATCCCTGTTCTTGGCCGTGCTTCAGGTCAGGATGGATCTGGCTTGATGGCAAGGCTCCAAGGACGAAGATCCCAGACGAATTGCCCTGGCTCCTTCCTCCCTGCTCACACTGCTGATTCTGATCTTTGTCATAGACGTTCTTCCTGTAATCCATCCATGAGATCATTGACACCAACACAGTGGTGAATGGTGGGTCCAGCCTAACTCAGGGAAGTCAGAGGTGGAAGCCAGCCTGGGATTAGGCTGCTACTCTGGGTGTGGGCTGAAGCCAGGGCTGACATTTATTTCATTCTGAGCCTTGCAGGGGTAGGGAGACAGTGTAGACACAACATTGAGTCAGGTAAGATGGGAATCTGTAGCACCACTTGTGTGAGGGAGGCTGTGGCATTCAGGGGGGCACTGTTCTTGGTACTCCTCTTTCAGACTTCCCTCTCCCTCTCTCATCCCTCAATAGTAAAAGAGAAACTTTAAATAAGGGTGTCGAAGAAGTGGCAGGGAAGTATTTCCGTG
>NW_012329628.1:0-1116 GCF_000151885.1 Dipodomys ordii
CCCGTCGTCATGGCTACGACAGAGGAAAAGCAAATGATGATAATAATGAATCATAACAACCTATATGTATGTGTATGTCAGAACTCTCACTCCCCACTGCCGGGTAGGTGAGGACTGACTGACTGAGTGAGTGACTGACCCGACCCGTGTTTTGCCCCTCCCGCCGGCCCATCCACCTTGTCGATGGCGAACGCGCGCCATCTAGTGTTGGTTTTGTGAATTGCAGTTTTCTCTCATGAAATGCATGGGGGAAAAAAAAGAACAAACAAACCACGCACTGACTGACTGAGAAAACCGGCCCAGGCTGGCTGGCCCCGAGAGAGACTGCCTTCTTTTCAGAGAAGGGGTGGGGTGGGGATGATGATGTGCCTCGTTGGAGTATGGGGCCCATGCATAGGCAGGCAGGCAGGCAGGCAGGCTCGGAGTGGGACCGTTGTGTGTTGGAGCACCAGTACAGTAGCTCAAGCCCCAGGATTGACTGGCAAGTCGAGAGGAAAAGGAGGGAGGGAGTGCGGGCGGGCGGGCGGGCGGGAGAGAGAATTCAAACGAGAGAGAGAGAGAGAGAGAGAGAGAGAGAGACAGACAGACAGACAGACAGACAGACAGAGACAAAGAGAGACACAGAGAGAGAAATAGAGAAACAGAAACAGAGAGACAAGAGACAGAGACGTGGTGAATTGGTCCGGCTGGACTACATACATGCTCTGTCGCGTCCGATCTTTGAGTTTCCTCAAAGATGCACGCACGCACATACACAGATACACTGAGATGCCCTCTGCCCCCTCTTCTCTCCTCTCCAATTCCCCCGCGCCCTCACCCCTCCCCCCCCCTTCAGGCACCAGAAATGAGATTCCTCCCCTTCGCCTATTGCGTCAATTACAAACAAAAGGCACCGTGAGATTCAAGCAAATTTGTTTTATTTTGTTCCGAGGGTAGCGTTGTGGATTTTGGTGCGGGGGGGGGTCGTAGGTCGTGGTCGTGGTCGAGTAATCGCCTGCGGGGGGGGGGGTGAGGATGGACGGTTACGCCACCTGCATGGATGGCTCGCGTTCCCCTCTGGCTGTCTGGTTGGCGCTGAGTGCTTCAGATATCACCATCTGGTCAGGAAGCAGGGGC
>NW_012329629.1:0-1116 GCF_000151885.1 Dipodomys ordii
TATCGCCTGGGGACATGAAAACGCAGAAGGCAAACGGCTAGGGGTGGTCAACTACACAAATCGGATGCAAGGTATTCCTCCTTTCCACCATTCTCTCCCTCCCCCTGCCCCCGCCCGCCTTCGGGCTTCCCTGGAGTCCTGCTCCTAATTATCTCTTTAATATCTCTTTATCTTCCAGCCCCTGCTTCCTGACCGGATGGTGATATCTGAAGCACTCAGCGGCAACCAGACAGCCAGAGGGGAACGCGAGCCATCCATGAAGGTGGCTTAACCGTCCATCCTCACCCCCCCCCGCAGGCGATTGATTACTCGACCACGACCACGACCTCCGACCCCCCCCCACACACCAAAATCCACAACCCTACCCTCGGAACAAAATAAAACAAATTTGCTTGAATCTCACGCTGCCTTTTGTTTGTAATTGACGCAATAGGCGAAGGGGAGGGATCTCAATTCTTGTGCCTGATGGGGGGGAGGGGGGAGGGGGCGGGGGAATTGGAGAGGAGAGAAGAGGGGGCAGAGGGCATCTCAGTGTATCTGTGTGTGTGCGTGCGTGCATCTTTGAGGAAACTCAAAGATCGGACGCGACAGAGCATGTATGTAGTCCAGCCGGACCAATTCATCACGTCTCTGTCTCTTGTCTCTCTGTTTCTGTTTCTCTATTTCTCTCTCTGTGTCTCTCTTTGTCTCTGTCTGTCTGTCTGTCTGTCTGTCTGTCTCTCTCTCTCTCTCTCTCTCTCTCTCGTTTGAATTCTCACTCCCGCCCGGCCGCCCGCCCGCACTCCCTCCCTCCTTTTCCTCTCGACTTGCCAGTCAATCCTGGGGCTTGAGCTACTGTACTGGCGCTCCAACACACAACGGTCCCACTCCGAGCCTGCCTGCCTGCCTGCCTGCCTATGCATGGGCCCCATACTCCAACGAGGCACATCATCATCCCCACCCCACCCCTTCTCTGAAAAGAAGGCAGTCTCTCTCGGGGCCAGCCAGCCTGGGCCGGTTTTCTCAGTCAGTCAGTGTGTGGTTTGTTTGTTCTTTTTTTTCCCCCATGCATTTCATGAGAGAAAACTGCAATTCACAAAACCACCACTACATGGCACGCGTCACCTCGACAAGTGA
>NW_012329630.1:0-1116 GCF_000151885.1 Dipodomys ordii
TCAGCTTCTGATGCTCTGCTCTCCTCTGCTCAGGTTCTCCTCTGCTTCTCAGCTTCTTCTGTTCTCTGCTCTGCTTCTCCTGCAACTGCTCTTCTGCTTCTGTTTCTATTTCTGCTTCTCCTTCTGCTCTGCTTCTCCTTCTGCTCCTTCTCCTTCTTCTGTTTCTTCTTCTTCTTCTTCTGCTTCTCCCGCTTCTGCTTCTTCTGCTTCTCCTGATTGTCCTTCTGCTTCTGCTTCTCCTTCTCCCTCTTCTGCTTCTCTTTCTGCTTCTGCTTCTTCTGATTCTCCAACTTCTCCTTCTGTTTCTGCTTCTCTTTCTGCTTCTGCATCTCCTTCTGCTTCACCTTCTGCTGCTCCTTCTCCTTCTTCTGTTTCTCCCTCTGCTTCTATTTCTGCTTCTTATGCTTCTTCTTTTTCTTCTGCTTCTGCTTCTCCTGCTTCTGCTTCCTATGCTTCTACTGCTTCTTCTTCTGGTTCTGCTTCTTCTGCTTCTACTTCTCTTTCTGCTTCTGCTTCTCCTGCTTGTTTTTCTGCTTCTTCTGCTGCTTCTCCTTCTGCTGCTTCTTCTACTTCTCCTTCTGCTTCTCTTTTTGCTTCTCCTTCTGCTTCTGCTTCTGCTTCTTCTGTTTCTCCTGCCTGAATTTCTGGTTCTACTTCTTTTGCTGCTTCTCCTTCTGCTTCTGCTTCTCCTTCTGCTAATGTTTCTGCTTCTTCTGCTTCTTCTCTTTCGGCTTCTCCTGCTTCTGCTTCTTGTCCTTCTCCTGCTTCTCTTTCTGCTTCTCATTCTGCTTCTGCTTCTCCTTCTGCTTCTCCTCCTTCACCTTCTGATACTTCTGCTTCTCCTTCAGCTTCTGCTTCTTCTGCTTCTCCTGCTTCTCCTTCTGCATCTCCTTCTGCTTGTGCTTTTCCTTATGCTTCTGCTTCTGCTTCTCCTTCTCCTTCTTTTGATTCTCCTTTTGCTTCTGCTTCTTCTGCTTTTCCTGCTTCTCCTCCTGCTTCTGTTTCTTCTGCTTCTCCTGCTTCTCCTTCTGCATCTTCTTCTGCTTCTCCTTCTCCTTCTTCTGCTTCTCCTTCTGATTCTCCTTTTGCTTCTTCTTCGTCTGCTTTACCTGCGTC
>NW_012329631.1:0-1116 GCF_000151885.1 Dipodomys ordii
AAGCAGGAGTAGCTGATGAAGCTGTAGCCGAAGGAGAAATAGATGTTGGTGTATGAAGACCCGCAGAAGAAATAGGAGTAGCAGAATCAGAATGAGATGCAGAATGAGAAGCAGTAGTAGCAGAAGTAGCAGGAAAAGAAGAAGCAGAAGAAAGAGAAGAAGATGAAGAAGAAGAAGAAGAAGAAGTAGAAGAAGAAGAAGAAGAAGAAGAAGAAGAAGAAGAAGAAGAAGAAGAAGAAAGAGGAGGAGGAGGAGGTGGTGGTAGAGGAGGAGGAGGAGAAGGAGAAGCATAAGGAGAAGCAGTAGAAGCAGAAGAAGCAGACGCAGGAGAAGCAGAAGCAGAAGAAAAAGAATAAGCAAAAGAAGCAGAATCAGAGGGAGAAGCAGAAGAAGGAGAAGGAGCAGAAGGAGAAGGAGAAGCAGGAGAATCAGAAGGAGAAGCAGAAGAAGGAGAAGCAGAAGCAGAAGTAGCAGCAGAAGGAGAAGCAGAAGCAGAAGAAGATGCAGAAGGAGAAGTAGGAGAAGCAGAAGAAGCAGAAGCAGAAGGAGAAACAGAAGTAGGAGAAAGAGAAGGAGAAGGAAGGGCAGCAGAAGCAATAGGAGAAGCAGAAGGAGAAGCAGCAGCAGAATGAGAAGCAAAAAGAGAAGCAGTAGAAGCAGAAAAACCAGGAGAAGCAGAAGAAAGAGAAGAAGAAGAAGAAGAAGAAGAAGAAGAAGAAGAAGAAGAAGAAGAAGAAGAAGAAGAAGAAGAAGAAGAAGAAGAAGAAGAAGAAGAAGAAGAAGAAGAGGAAGAAGAAGAAGAAGAAGCATAAGGAGAAGCATAAGGAGAAGCATAAGGAGAAGCATAAGGAGAAGCAGTAGATGCAGGAGAAGCAGAAGAAATAGAATAAGCAAAAGAAGGAGAAGCAGAAGCAGTGGGAGAAGCAGAAGAAGGAGAAGGAGAAGGAGCAGCAGAAGGAGAAGCAGAAGCAGAAAGAGAAGCAGAAACAGAAGAACAAAAGGATAAGCAGGAGAATCAGAAGAAGCAGAAGTAGAAACAGAAAGAGAAGTAGAAGAAGGAGAAGCAGAAGTAGAATCAGAAGAAACAGAAGAAGAAGAAGAAGAAGAAACAGAAGC
>NW_012329632.1:0-1116 GCF_000151885.1 Dipodomys ordii
CCCCCGCCCCCTCCCGCCTTCGGTCTTCCCTGGAGTCCTGCTCCTAATTATCTCTTTAATATCTCTTTATCTTCCAGCCCCTGCTTCCTGACCGGATGGTGATATCTGAAGCACTCAGCGGCAACCAGACAGCCAGAGGGGAACGCGAGCCATCCATGCAGGTGGCGTAACCGTCCTTCCTCACCCCCCCCCGCAGGCGATTACTCGACCACGACCACGACCTCCGACCCCCCCCTCACCAAAATCCACAACCCTACCCTCAGAACAAAATAAAACAAATTTGCTTGAATCTCACGCTGCCTTTTGTTTGTAATTGACGCAATAGGCGAAGGGGAGGGATCTCATTTCTGGTGCCTGACGGGGGAGGGGGTGAGGGGAGAGGGGGCGGGGGAATTGGAGAGGAGAGAAGAGGGGGCAGAGGGCATCTCAGTGTATCTGTGTGTGTGCGTGCGTGCATCTTTGAGGAAACTCAAAGTTCGGACGCGACAGAGCATGTATGTAGTCCAGCCGGACCAATTCACCACGTCTCTGTCTCTTGTCTCTCTGTTTCTGTTTCTCTATTTCTCTCTCTGTGTCTCTCTTTGTCTCTGTCTGTCTGTCTGTCTGTCTGTCGGTCTGTCTGTCTGTCTGTCTGTCTGTCTCTCTCTCTCTCTCTCTCGTTTGAATTCTCTCTCCCGCCCGCCCGCCCGCCCGCACTCCCTCCCTCCTTTTCCTCTCGACTTGCCAGTCAATCCTGGGGCTTGAGCTACTGTACTGGCGCTCCAACACACAACGGTCCCACTCCGAGCCTGCCTGCCTGCCTGCCTGCCTATGCATGGGCCCCATACTCCAACGAGGCACATCATCATCCCCACCCCACCCCTTCTCTGAAAAGAAGGCAGTCTCTCTCGGGGCCAGCCAGCCTGGGCCGGTTTTCTCAGTCAGTCAGTGCGTGGTTTGTTTGTTCTTTTTTTTCCCCCATGCATTTCATGAGAGAAAACTGCAATTCACAAAACCACCGCTAGATGGCGCGCGTTCGCCGTCGACAAGGTGGATGGGGCGGCGGGAGGGGCAAAACACGGGTCGGGTCAGTCACTCACTCAGTCAGTCAGTCCTCACCTACCCGGCAGTGGGGAG
>NW_012329633.1:0-1116 GCF_000151885.1 Dipodomys ordii
TTTCCATTGGGCTGCGTAGAGCCAGGGTCGATAGTTACTATCAGGAGCTTCGGCCTTAGTTTAGAAGTGCTTTTGAAAAGACTGGTGGATCTGTGGTCATTCGTGTAGCACAGGACGCAAACAAAGTGGAGAGCACTGAAAGGTTTGGTACATCAAAACCAATGTTTGGAGGTCCCCCAAAATTGTGTGTGTTCTACACCTACCCTAAAGAGAGGAATAGACTGCATCTTTATAAACCAGGTTACTCTGGTCTGCATCCTAGCATAGCTTAAAGCCCCTTATACTGTCCATCTACAGTATCCAGTCCAATGTTTTTCTTCCAATTCTGGGAGAGCTGACCAGTGTTAGCGAGTTCAGCATGCAAACGAAAGTTTGAGTAAAGCAGAGAAAGTCAGATTATGTGAGCTTAATGAAATGAACCCTAAGATATGTATTCAAATGTTTTTTATTTTCTTTCAAGCGATTGATTATGAAACATTCATAAGATCAAATCTTTTGTTACTTTGTAAGTCCCCCCCCACTGTATAACCACTGCTTTCACTGTATTTCATGTCGGTATAATTTGTGGAGGGGAAGTGAAAAAACCATTCGTTTAAATAGGGATTCAGGTGGAACTATTGCAAAAATGCGATGTACAAGTCGTTATGTCCAAAACGAACTTTAAAACTTTGGTTTGTGTGCGGTGGGTGGTATGGGAGTGGAGAGGACTTTGGCGGAGGGCAGGAGGAGTATGGGAAAAGATGGGAAGGGGAAACAAAGGAGGACATTACAATACTTTATAAAAAAGTACTCTTTATCTTGCACATCTAATTGTAACCCCTGTGTAAATTGTTTTCACAGAAAAAATAAATGAACAAATAAATAAATAAATAAATTTAAAAACAAGAAAGGATGGAGCACTCAGAACTTGGGGACCTTGAAACAGTTTGAAGGCCCTCAAGCAATGAGGGTTTACTCCTTCCCCAAAGGAGGAACACGCCTCCATAGAGAAATTGAGAACAAGAATCTTCCCAAGAAGCTATGTTCTGCATCCTAGAAACACAGAAGTGTTTCATCCTGTCCACAATCACAGGTTCCGTTTTTTTCTTACAACTGGGAGGGCTGAAAAGTTTTGAA
>NW_012329634.1:0-1115 GCF_000151885.1 Dipodomys ordii
AGTTATATAGTTCATTTTTTACTAAGTGTACATTGAATACAAGGACTGCATTTGTTCATCCTTCCTCCCTCCATTCCTGTGCTCTCTTCCCCCACCCCAAATGTATTTCCTTTGATAAACAGTACTTTAGTCTACCCTCCTTTAGTCAGTTTGTGTGTAAGTGCATTGAGCCTTATGTATGTTATCATGCCTAGTTGTATTTTAACTCTAGCTTCCACATATGAGCCTGACTTACTTTGTTTAACATGATTGGTTCTAGGTCCATTTATTTCCCTGCAAAGAACGTATTATTTTTTCTAATGGATGAGTCAAATTCTTTTGTGTAAATGCACCACATTTCATTGATCTACTCATGCATTGTAAGGTATCTGGGCTGTTTCCATAACTTGGCTATTGTGAATAGTGCAGCAGTGAACATGGATGTGCAAGTGTCTTTATCATATCCTGACTTGCAATGCTCTGGTGATGCCTAAGAGTGATATGGCTGGATCATAGGGGACTTCTAGGCTTAGTTTTTAGAGGAATCTCCAAACCACCTTCGAGTAGTTGTACTAGATTACATTCCCCTTTCCTTCACATCCCTGCCAGCATTTGTTATTGTGCAAATTCTCTACACTGGCCAGTCTTACTGGGGTGAGATGGAATCTCAATATTGTTTTGATTTGCATTTTCTTTTGGCCAGGGATGTTAAGCATTTCTTCATGTGTTTATTAACCATTCTGTTTTTTGGGGGGAGGGGGTCCGGTTGTGGGGCCTGAACTCTGGGCCTGGGCACTGTCCCTCAGCTCTTCAGCTCAAGGCTAGCACTCTACCACTTGAGCCACAGCGCCACTTCTGGCTTTTTTTTTCTTTCTGCTTATGTGGTGCTGAGGAATCGAACCCAGGGCCTCAGGCATGCAAGGCAAGTGCTCTACCACTGAGCCACCTTCCCAGCCCCTTATTAACCATTCTTACTTCTCCTGAGAAGTCTCTATTTAGCTTCTTTGCCTAATTATTAATTGTTTTTTTTCATTTTTAGAGGGAATTAGTGTCAGACATATAGCTGGTAAAGATCTTCACCCAGTCTATTGGCTGTCTCTTTAACTTAGTAGCAATGTCCTTTGCTCTGTAGAAAC
>NW_012329635.1:0-1115 GCF_000151885.1 Dipodomys ordii
TCTTCTCGTGCTTCCCTTTCTGCTTTTCGTTCTGTTTCTGCTTCTCCTTCTGCTTCAGCTTCTTCTCCGTCATCTGTTTCTTCTGCTTCTGCTTCTCCTGCTTCTGCTTCTCCTGCTTCGGCTTCTCCAGCTTCTCGTTCTGCTTCTCGTTCTGCTTCTCCTTCTCTTTCTCCTTCTTCTGCTTCTCCTTCTGCTTCTGCTTCTCCTTCTGCTTCTAGTTCAATTTCTCCGTCTGCTTCTCATTCTGCTTCTGCGTCTTCTATTTCTTCTGCTTCTCCTGCTTCTGCTTCTCCTGCTTCTCCTACTTCTCGTGCTGCTTCTCCTTCTGCGTCTCTTTCTGCTTCTGCTTATCCTTTTGCTTCTCCTACTCCTAATCCTTCTCTTTCGCCTTCTTCTTCTTCTTCTTCTGATTCTCCTGGTGCTTCTGCTTCTGCTTATTCTACTATTTCTGTTTCTTCTGCTTCTGCTTCAGATTGTGCTTCATCTGTTTCTCCTTCTGCTTCAGATTCTGCTTCTTCGGCTTCTCCTGTTACTTCTGCTTCTGCTTCTCCTGCTTTTTCTGCTTCTCCTGCTTCTCTTTCTGCTTCTCCTTCTGCTTCTGCTTCTCCTTCTGCTTCTGCTCTTCTCCTTCTTCTGTTTCTTTTGCTTCTGTTTCTTCTGCTTCTTCTTCTTCTGTTTCTTCTGATTCTACTTCTGCTTCTCCTTCTTCTCCTTCTCTTTCTGCTTCTTCTGATTCTCCTGCTTCTCCTTCTTGTTCTCTTTCTGTTTCTGCTTCTCTTTCTGCTTCTCTTTCTCCTTCTGCTGCTCCTTCTCCTTCTTCTGCTTCTCCCACTGCTTCTGCTTCTGCTTCTTTTGCTTATTCTTTTTCTTCTGCTTCTGCTTCTCCTGCTTCTGCTTCTTCTGCTTCTCCTTATACTTCTCTTTATGCTTCTCCTTATGCTTCTCCTTATGCTGCTGATTCTTCTTCTTCTTCTTCTTCTTCGTCTTCTTCTTCTTCTCTTTCTTCTGATTCTGCTTTTCCTGCTTCTTCTGCTTCTACTGCTTCTCTTTCTGCTTCTCATTCTATACATTCTGCTTCTCTTTCTGCTTCTCCTATTGCTTCTGCGGCTCTCCTT
>NW_012329636.1:0-1115 GCF_000151885.1 Dipodomys ordii
GCAGAAGAAGCAGGAAAATCAGAAGCAGACGAAAGAGAAGAAGAAGAAGAAGAAGAAGAAGAAGAAGAAGAAGAAGAAGAAGAAGAAGAAGAAGAAGAAGAAGAAGAAGAAGAAGAAGAAGAAGAAGAAGAAGAAGAAGAAGAAGAACAAGCATAAGGACAAGCATAAGGAGAAGCATAAGGAGAAGCATATGGAGAAGCATAAGGAGAAGCAGTAGAAGCAGAAGAAGCAAAAGCTGGAGAAGCAGAAGCAGAAGAAAAAGAATAAGCAAAAGAAGCAGAAGCAGAAGCAGAAGCAGAAAGAGGAGAAGAAGGAGAAGCAGAAGTAGAATCAGAAGAAACAGAAGAAGAAGCAGCAGAAGAAACAGAAGCAAACGAAACAGAAGAAGGAGAAGAGCAGAAGCAGAAGCAGAAGGAGAAGCAGAAGCAGAAGGAGAAGCAGAAAGAGAAGCAGGAGAAGCAGTAGAAGCAGGAGAAGCAGAAGCAGAAGAAACAGGAGAAGCCGAAGAAGCAGAAGCAGAATCTGAAGCAGGAGAAACAGAAGAAGCACAATCTGAAGCAGAAGCAGAAGAAATAGAAATAGTAGAATAAGCAGAAGCAAAAGCAG
The DNA here is from genome assembly GCF_000151885.1 of Dipodomys ordii. Lineage (NCBI taxonomy): Eukaryota > Metazoa > Chordata > Mammalia > Rodentia > Heteromyidae > Dipodomys > Dipodomys ordii. The sequence continues at coordinate 607 of NW_012329636.1, forward strand.
CAGGTGAAGCAGAAGAAGAAGAAAGAGAAGGCGAAAGAGAAGGATTAGGAGTAGGTGAAGCAAAAGGATAAGCAGAAGCAGAAAGAGACGCAGAAGGAGAAGCAGCACGAGAAGTAGGAGAAGCAGGAGAAGCAGAAGCAGAAGAAGCAGAAGAAAAAGAAGACGCAGAAGCAGAATGAGAAGCAGAAGGAAAAATTGAAGAAGAAGCAGAAGGAGAAGCAGAAGCAGAAGAAGGAGAAGGAGAAGCAGAAATAGAAGCAGAAGAGAAGCAGAACGAGAAGCAGGAGAAGCAGAAGCAGGAGAAGCAGAAGCAGAAGAAACAGAAGAAGGCGAAGAAGCAGAAGCAGAAGGAGAAGCAGAAACAGAAGGAAGAGCAGAATGAGAAGCAGGAGAAACAGGAGAAGCAGCTGCAGGAGAAGCAGAAGCAGAAGAAGCTGAAAAAGCAGAAACAGAACTTGAAGTAGAAGGGGAAGCACGAGAAGCAGAAGAAGCTGAATCTGGAGAAGCAG
>NW_012329638.1:0-1115 GCF_000151885.1 Dipodomys ordii
CCCCGCCCCCCCCCCGCCTTCTGGCTTCCCTGGAGTCCTGCTCCTAATTATCTCTTTAATATCTCTTTATCTTCCAGCCCCTGCTTCCTGACCGGATGGTGATATCTGAAGCACTCAGCGGCAACCAGACAGCCAGAGGGGAACGCGAGCCATCCATGCAGGTGGCGTAACCGTCCATCCTCACCCCCCCCCGCGCAGGCGATTACTCGACCACGACCACGACCTCCGACCCCCCCCCACACCAAAATCCACAACCCTACCCTCGGAACAAAATAAAACAAATTTGCTTGAATCTCACGCTGCCTTTTGTTTGTAATTGACGCAATAGGCGAAGGGGAGGGATCTCATTTGTGGTGCCTGACGGGGGGGGAGGGGGGAGGGGGCGGGGGAATTGGAGAGGAGAGAAGAGGGGGCAGAGGACATCTCAGTGTATCTGTGTGTGTGCGTGCGTGCATCTTTGAGGAAACTCAAAGATCGGACGCGACAGAGCATGTATGTAGTCCAGCCGGACCAATTCACCACGTCTCTGTCTCTTGTCTCTCTGTTTCTGTTTCTCTATTTCTCTCTCTGTGTCTCTCTTTGTCTCTGTCTGTCTGTCTGTCTGTCTGTCTGTCTGTCTGTCTCTCTCTCTCTCTCGTTTGAATTCTCTCTCCGGCGCGCCCGCACGCCCGCACTCCCTCCCTCCTTTTCCTCTCGACTTGCCAGTCAATCCTGGGGCTTGAGCTACTGTACTGGCGCTCCAACACACAACGGTCCCACTCCGAGCCTGCCTGCCTGCCTGCCTGCCTATGCATGGGCCCCATACTCCAACGAGGCACATCATCATCCCCACCCCACCCCTTCTCTGAAAAGAAGGCAGTCTCTCTCGGGGCCAGCCATCCTGGGCCGGTTTTCTCAGTCAGTCAGTGCGTGGTTTGTTTGTTCTTTTTTTTCCCCCATGCATTTCATGAGAGAAAACTGCAATTCACAAATCCACCACTAGATGGCGCGCGTTCGCCGTCGACAAGGTGGATGGGGCGGCGGGAGGGGCAAAACACGGGTCGGGTCAGTCACTCACTCACTCAGTCAGTCCTCACCTACCCGGCAGTGGGGAGTGAGAGTTCTGACATACATGA
>NW_012329639.1:0-1115 GCF_000151885.1 Dipodomys ordii
TTATTCTTTTTCTTCTGCTTCTGCTTCTCCTACTTCTGCTTCTCCTACATCTGCTTCTTCTGCTTCTACTGCGTCTCCTTCTCCTTCTCCTTCTCCTTCTTCTTCTTCTTCTTCATCTTCTTCTTCTTCTTCTTCTTCTTCTTCTTCTTCTTCTTCTTCTTCTTCTTCTTCTTCTTCTTCTTCTTCTTCTTCTTCTTCTTCTTCTTCTTCTTCTTCTCTTTCTGCTGCTTCTGCTTTTCCTGCTTCTTCTCCTTCTACTGCTTCTCTTTCTGCTTCTCATTCTGCTTCTGCTTCTTCTTCTGCTTCTCCTATTGCTTCTGCGACTCTTCCTTCTCCTTCTCCTACTTCTCCTTCTACTTCTGCTTCTGTTTTTCTGCTTCTCCTGCTTCTCCTTCTCCATCTTCTTCTGCTTCTGCTTCTCCTTCTGCTGCTTCTTCAGCTTCTGTTTATCCTTCTGCTTCTCCTTCTGCTTCTTCTGCTTCTCCTTCTGCTTCTACTTCTGTTTCTCCTTCTCGTTCTTCTGCTTTTACTTTTGCTTCTCCTTCTGCTTCTGCTGCAACTGCTACTGCTTCTGCTTCTTCTGTTTCTTCCGCTTCTCTTTCTCCTTTTGATTCTCTTTCTGCTTCTGCTTCTCCTTCAGCTTCTCATTCTGCTTCTCCAGATTCTGTTTCTTCTGCTTCTCCTGCTTCTCCTTCTGCTTCAGGTTCTGCTTCTGCTTCTTCGGATTCTTATGCTTCTGGTTCTCCTGCTTCTGCTTCTTCTGCTTCCCCTCCTTCTGTTTCTGCTTCTCCTTCTGTTTCTGCTTCTCCTTCTGCTTCTGCTTCTTGTCCTTCTCCTGTTTCTTCTGCTTCTGCTTCTCCTGCTTCTGCTTCTTCAGCTTTTCCTGCTTCTCTTTCTGCTTCTCCTTCTGCTTCAACTCCTCCTTCTGCTTCTGCTCCTTCTATTTCTTCTGTATCTTCTTCTTCTGCTTCTCCCGCTCTGCTTCTTCTGCTTCTCCTGCTTCTCGATCTGCTTCTCTATCGTCGGCTTCTCTTTCTACATCTCCCTTCTGCTTCATCTGATTCTGCTTCTCTCCTTCTCATCTCCTTCTGCTCTGCTTCTTCTGCTTCTCCTGC
>NW_012329640.1:0-1115 GCF_000151885.1 Dipodomys ordii
GCTTCTCCTATGCTTCTCCTATGCTCATCTATCTTCTTCTCCATCTTCTTCTCTTTCTTTTGTTTCTGTTTCTGTTTCTGCTCTCTGCTCTCTGCTCTCTTCTGTTTTCCTTCTGGGTCTGCTTCTCATCTGCTTCTTCTCCCTTCTTCTGTTTCTTCTGCTTCTGCTTCTCCTGCTTCTGCTTCTCCCTGCTTCTCGTTCTACTTCCCTTTCTGCTTCTCTTTCTGCTTCTCTTTCTCCTTCTTCTGCTTCTCCTTCTGCTTCTTCTTCTCCTTCTGATTCTGCTTCCGCTTCAATTTCTCCTTCTGCTTCTCAATCTGCTTCTGTGTCTTCTGTTTCTTCTGCTTCTGCTTCTCCAGCTTCTCCTACTTCTCTTGCTGCTTCTCCCTCTGCGTCTCTTTCTGCTTTTGCTTTTCCTTTTTCTTCTCCTACTCCTAATCCTTCTCTTTCGCCTTCGACGTCTTCTTCTTCTGCTTCTCCTGCTGCTTCTGCTTCTGCTTATTCTACTATTTCTGTTTGTTCTGCTTCTGCTTCAGATTGTGCTTCTTCTGTTTCTCCTGCTTCAGATTCTGCTTCTGCTTATTCGGCTTCTCCTGTTTCTTCTGCTTCTGCTTCTCCTGCTTCTTCTGCTTCTCCTGCTTCTCTTTTGCTTCTCCTTCTGCTACTGCTTCTCCTTCTGCTTCTGCTTCTGTTCTTCTCCTTCTTCGGTTTCTTATGCTTCTGTTTCTTCTTCTTCTTCTTCTTCTTCTTCTTCTTCTTCTTCTTCTTCTTCTTCTTCTTCTTCTTCTTCATCTTCTTCTTCTTCTTCTTCTTCTTCTTCTTCTGTTTCTTCTGATTCTACTTCTGCTTCTCGTTCTTCTCCTCTTTCTGCTTCTACTTCTGCTTCTTCTGCTTCTTCTTCTTGTTCTCCTTCTGTTTCTGATTCTCTTTCTGCTTTTGCTTCTCCTTCTGCTTCTCCTTCTCCTTTTCTTCTTCTGCTTCTCCCACTGCTTCTGCTTCTGCATCTTTGGCTTATTCTTTTTCTTCTGCTTCTGCTTCTCCTGCTTCTGCTTCTTCTGCTTCTACTGCTTCTCCTTATGCTTCTCCTTATGCTTCTCAAAATAAGCTTCATCTTC
>NW_012329641.1:0-1115 GCF_000151885.1 Dipodomys ordii
TTATCAATCTTCTCCATCTCTTTATGCTTCAGCATCTGCTTCTTCTGATTCTCCAACTTATCAATCTTCTTCTCCTTCTGTTTCTGCTTCTCTTTCTGCTTCTGCATCTCCTTCTGCTTCACCTTCTGCTGCTCTTTCTCCTTCTTCTGTTTCTCCCTCTGCATCTGCTTCTTATGCTTCTTCTTTATCTTCTGCTTCTGCTTCTCCTGCTTCTGCTTCTTCTGCTTCTACTGCTTGTTCTGCTTCTGCTTCTTCTGCTTCTACTTCTCTTTGTGCTTCTGCTTCTCCTGCTTGTTTTTCTGCTTCTTCTGCTGCTTCTCCTTCTGCTGCTTCTTCTACTTCTCCTTCTGCTTCTCTTTTTGCTTCTCATTCTGCTTCTGCTTCTGCTTCTTCTGTTTCTCCTGCCTGAATTTCTGGTTCTACTCCTTCTGCTGCTTCTCCTTCTGCTTCTGCATCTCCTTCTGCTAATGTTTCTGCTTCTTCTGCTTCTTCTCTTTCGGCTTCTCCTGCTTCTGCTTCTTGTGCTTCTCCTGCTTCTCTTTCTGCTTCTCATTCCGCTTCTGCTTCTCCTTCTGCTTCTGCTTCTCCTCCTTCTCCTTCTCCTACTTCTGCTTCTCCTTCAGCTTCTGCTTCTTCTGCTTCTCCTTCTGCATCTCCTTCTGCTTGTGCTTCTCCTTATGCTTCTTCTGCCTCTACTTCTCCTTCTCCTTCTTTTGCTTCTCCTTTTGCTTCTGCTTCTTCTGCTTTTACTGCTTCTCCTTCTGCTTCTGCTTCTCCTGCTTCTCCTTCTGCATCTTCTTCTGCTTCTGCTTCTCCTTCTCCTTCTTCTGCTTCTCCTTCTGATTCTCCTTCTGCTTCTTCTTCTTCTGCTTTACCTGCTTCTCTTTCTGCTTCTCCTTCTGTTTCTCCTTCTCCTTCTTGTTCTTCTGATTTTCCTTCTGCTTCTCGTTCTGCTTATGCTACAACTACTACTGCTTCTACTTCTTCTGTTTCTTCTGCTTCTCCTTCTGCTTTTGATTGTCTTTCTGCTTCTGCTTCTCCTTCTGCTTCTCCTTCTGCTTCTCCTTCTGCTTCTCCAGATTCTGCTTCTTCTGCTTCTGCTTCTCTTCTTCTTC
>NW_012329642.1:0-1115 GCF_000151885.1 Dipodomys ordii
GAGAAGCTGAAATATAAGCAGAAGAATCGGAAGAAGCATAAGCTGAACATAAAGCTGAATGAGAAGCAGGAGAAGCAGAAGAATCAGAATATGGAGAAGAAGAAGGAGAACCATAAGGAGTAGCTGAATCAGTATCTGAATCAATAGCTGAAGGAGAAGCAGAAGAAACAGAAGAAGCAGAATCAGTAGCAGAAGAAGATGTAGATGCAGTAGCAGAAAGAGAAGCAGAAGGAATAGCAGATTAACGAGAAGGAGAAATTGAATGAGAAGCAGGAAAAGCTGAAGAAACAGAAGCAGACGGAGAAGCAGAAGAAGGAGAAGGAGAAGCCAGAGCAGAAGAAGAAGCAGAAGGAAAAGCACAAGCTGAAGGAGATGCAGAAGGTGAAGTAGGAAATGCAGAAGACACAGAAGCAGAAGGAGAAGAAGAAGGAGAAGTATCAGAATCAGAAGAAGCAGAAATAGAAAGAGAAGCCGACGAAGAGAAGCAGAACGTGAAGCAGGAGAAGCAGAAGAAGCACAAGCGGGAGAAGCAGAAGAAGAAGAAATAGAAGAAGGTGAAGGAGCAGAAGCTGGAGAAGCAGAAAGAGAAGCAGGAAAAGCAGAAGAAGCAGAAGCATGAGAAGCAGAAGGAGAAGAAACAGGAGAAGGACAAGAAGCAGAAAGAGAAGCAGTAGAAGCAGAAGAGGCAGGAAAAGCAGAAGCAGAAGAAAGAGAAGAAGAAGAAGACGAAGAAGAAGAAGAAGAAGAAGCATAAGGAGAAGCATAAGGAGAAGCATAAGGAAAAGCATAAGGAGAAGCAGTAGAAGCAGAAGAAGCAGAAGCAGGAGAAGCTGAAGCAGAAGAAAAAGAATAAGCAAAAGAAGCAGAAGCAGAAGCAGTGAGAGAAGCAGAAGAAGGAGAAGGAGAAGGAGCAGCAGAAGGAGAAGCAGAAGCAGAAAGAGAAGCAGAAACAGAAGGAGAACAAGAAGGAGAAGCAGGAGAATCAGAAGAAGCAGAAAGAGAAGGAGAAGAAGGAGAAGCAGAAGTAGAATCCGAAGAAACAGAAGAAGAAGAAGCAGAAGAAACAGAAGCAAAAGATACAGAAGAAGGAGAAGAGCAGAAGCAGAAGGAGAAGC
>NW_012329643.1:0-1115 GCF_000151885.1 Dipodomys ordii
ACTCCCCCCGCCTCCCCCGCCTTTGGGCTTCCCTGGAGTCCTGCTCCTAATTATCTCTTTAATATCTCTTTATCTTCCAGCCCCTGCTTCCTGACCGGATGGTGATATCTGAAGCACTCAGCGGCAACCAGACAGCCAGAGGGGAACGCGAGCCATCCATGCAGGTGGCGTAACCGTCCATCCTCACCCCCCCACCCCCGCAGGCGATTACTCGACCACGACCACGACCTCCGACCCCACCCCCGCACCAAAATCCACAACCCTACCCTCGGAACAAAATAAAACAAATTTGCTTGAATCTCACGCTGCCTTTTGTTTGTAATTGACGCAATAGGCGAAGGGGAGGGATCTCATTTCTGGTGCCTGACGGGGGGGGAGGGGGGAGGGGGCGGGGGAATTGGAGAGGAGAGAAGAGGGGGCAGAGGGCATCTCAGTGTATCTGTGTGTGTGCGTGCGTGCATCTTTGAGGAAACTCAAAGATCGGACGCGACAGAGCATGTATGTAGTCCAGCCGGACCAATTCACCACGTCTCTGTCTCTTGTCTCTCTGTTTCTGTTTCTCTATTTCTCTCTCTGTGTCTCTCTTTGTCTCTGTCTGTCTGTCTGTCTGTCTGTCTGTCTGTCTCTCTCTCTCTCTCGTTTGAATTCTCTCTCCCGCCCGCCCGCCCGCCCGCACTCCCTCCCTCCTTTTCCTCTCGACTTGCCAGTCAATCCTGGGGCTTGAGCTACTGTACTGGCGCTCCAACACACAACGGTCCCACTCCGAGCCTGCCTGCCTGCCTGCCTGCCTATGCATGGGCCCCATACTCCAACGAGGCACATCATCATCCCCACCCCACCCCTTCTCTGAAAAGAAGGCAGTCTCTCTCGGGGCCAGCCAGCGTGGGCCGGTTTTCTCAGTCAGTCAGTGCGTGGTTTGTTTGTTCTTTTTTTTCCCCCATGCATTTCATGAGAGAAAACTGCAATTCACAAAACCACCACTAGATGGCGCGCGTTCGCCGTCGACAAGGTGGATGGGGCAGCGGGAGGGGCAAAACACGGGTCGGGTCAGTCACTCACTCAGTCAGTCAGTCCTCACCTACCCGGCAGTGGGGAGTGAGAGTCTGACATACTGA
>NW_012329644.1:0-1115 GCF_000151885.1 Dipodomys ordii
TCCCCTCCCCCTCCGCAACACGTCGGCTGGCGGTCGAAACCCCGCCCTCCCCCCTCCCCGTCGTCATGGCTACGACAGAGGAAAAGCAAATGATGATAATAATGAATCATAACAATTTATATGTATGTGTATGTCAGAACTCTCACTCCCCACTGCCGGGTAGGTGAGGACTGACTGACTGAGTGAGTGACTGACCCGACCCGTGTTTTGCCCCTCCCGCCGCCCCATCCACCTTGTGGACGTCGAACGCGCGCCATCTAGTGGCGGTTTTGTGAATTGCAGTTTTCTCTCATGAAATGCATGGGGGAAAAAAAAGAACAAACAAACCACGCACTGACTGACTGAGAAAACCGGCCCAGGCTGGCTGGCCCCGAGAGAGACTGCCTTCTTTTCAGAGAAGGGGTGGGGTGGGGATGATGATGTGCCTCGTTGGAGTATGGGGCCCATGCATAGGCAGGCAGGCAGGCAGGCAGGCTCGGAGTGGGACCGTTGTGTGTTGGAGCGCCAGTACAGTAGCTCAAGCCCCAGGATTGACTGGCAAGTCGAGAGGAAAAGGAGGGAGGGAGTGCGGGCGGGCGGGCGGGAGAGAGAATTCAAACGAGAGAGAGAGAGAGAGAGAGACAGACAGACAGACAGACAGACAGACAGAGACAAAGAGAGACACAGAGAGAGAAATAGAGAAACAGAAACAGAGAGACAAGAGACAGAGACGTGGTGAATTGGTCCGGCTGGACTACATACATGCTCTGTCGCGTCCGATCTTTGAGTTTCCTCAAAGATGCACGCATGCACACACACAGACACACTGAGATGCCCTCTGCCCCCTCTTCTCTCCTCTCCAATTCCCCCGCCCCCTCCCACCTCCCCCCCCGTCAGGCACCAGAAATGAGATCCCTCCCCTTCGCCTATTGCGTCAATTACAAACAAAAGTCAGCGTGAGATTCAAGCAAATTTGTTTTATTTTGTTCCGAGGGTAGGGTTGTGGATTTTGGTGCGGGGGGGGGGGTCGGAGGTCGTGGTCGTGGTCGAGTAATCGCCTGCGGGGGGGGTGAGGATGGACGGTTACGCCACCTGCATGGATGGCTCGCGTTCCCCTCTGGCTGTCTGGTTGCCGC
>NW_012329645.1:0-1115 GCF_000151885.1 Dipodomys ordii
TGATGCAGATGGGGTAAGCAGGAGTAGCAGAAGAAGCAGTATTTGGAGAAGCAGAATGTGAAGCTGGAGGAGAAGCAGAAGCAGTAAGTGTATCATATTGAGAAGTAGAAGTTGATTAAACAGTAGAAGCAGAAGCAGTAGCAGTTGCAGCAGAAGCAGATGGTGAAGCTAAAGTTATAGTAGAAGAATGATATTGTGAAACAGTAGGAGAAGCATAAGGAGAAGCAGAAGAAGCAGATGGTGAATCAGAAGGTGTTCAGAAGCAGAAGAAGCTGCAGAAGGAGATGCTGAAGTAGAAGAAGATGCTGATGGAGAAGCAGGAGAAGCAAAAGAAGCAGATGTAGAATTTGAAGGAGAAGTAGGAGAAGGAGAAGGAAGAGGCGCAGAAGCAATAGGAGAAGCAGAAGTAGAAGCAGAAGCAGCATCAGAAGCAGCAGCAGAAGCAGTAGAAGAAGAAGAAGCAGGAAAAGCAGAAGCAGCAGAAGGAGAAGAAGAAGAAGAAGAAGAAGAAGAAGATGAAGAAGAAGAAGAAGAAGAAGAAGAAGAAGAAGAAGAAGAAGAAGAAGAAGAAGAAGAAGAAGAAGAAGAAGAAGAAGGAGAAGGAGAAGGAGAAGCAGAAGAAGCGGAAGCAGGAGAAGCAGGAGAACCAGAAGCAGAAGAAAAAGAATAAGCATAAGAAGCAGAATCAGAGGGAGAAGCAGAAGAAGGAGAAGCAGAAGCAGAAGAAGCAGCAGAAGCAGAAGCAGAAGAAGATGCAGAAGGAGAAGCAGGAGAAGCAGAAGAAGGAGAAGGCGAAAGAGAATGATTAGGAGTAGGAGAAGCAAAAGGATAAGCAGAAGCAGAAAGAGACGCAGAAGGAGAAGCAGCACGAGAAGTAGGAGAAGCAGGAGAAGCAGAAGCAGGAGAAGTAGAAGAAACAGAAGACGCAGAAGCAGAATGAGAAGCAGAAGGAGAAATTGAAGCAGAAGCAGAAGGAGAAGCAGAAGCAGAAGCAGAAGAAGGAGAAGGAGAAGCAGAAAGAGAAGCACAACGAGAAGCAGGAGAAGCAGAAGCAGAAGAAACATAGGAAGGAGAAGAAGCAGAAGCAGAAGGAGAAGCAGAAACAGAAGGAAAAG
>NW_012329646.1:0-1115 GCF_000151885.1 Dipodomys ordii
CCCTCCCCCTCCGCAACACGTCGGCTGGCGGTCGAAACCCCGCCCTCTCCCCTCCCCGTCGTCATGGCTACGACAGAGGAAAAGCAAATGATGATAACAATGAATCATAACAACCTATATGTATGTGTATGTCAGAACTCTCACTCCCCACTGCCGGGTAGGTGAGGACTGACTGACTGAGTGAGTGACTGACCCGACCCGTGTTTTGCCCCTCCCGCCGCCCCATCCACCTTGTCGACGGCGAACGCGCGCCATCTAGTGGTGGTTTTGTGAATTGCAGTTTTCTCTCATGAAATGCATGGGGGAAAAAAAAGAACAAACAAACCACGCACTGACTGACTGAGAAAACCGGCCCAGGCTGGCTGGCCCCGAGAGAGACTGCCTTCTTTTCAGAGAAGGGGTGGGGTGGGGATGATGATGTGCCTCGTTGGAGTATGGGGCCCATGCATAGGCAGGCAGGCAGGCAGGCAGGCTCGGAGTGGGACCGTTGTGTGTAGGAGCGCCAGTACAGTAGCTCAAGCCCCAGGATTGACTGGCAAGTCGAGAGGAAAAGGAGGGAGGGAGTGCGGGCGGGCTGGCGGGCGGGAGAGAGAATTCAAACGAGAGAGAGAGAGAGAGACAGACAGACAGACAGACAGACAGACAGACAGAGACAAAGAGAGACACACAGAGAGAAATAGAGAAACAGAAAAAGAGAGACAAGAGACAGAGACGTGGTGAATTGGTCCGGCTGGACTACATACATGCTCTGTCGCATCCGATCTTTGAGTTTCCTCAAAGATGCACGCACGCACACACACAGATACACTGAGATGCCCTCTACCCGCTCTTCTCTAGTCTCCAATTCCCCCGCCCCATCCCCCCCCGTCAGGCACCAGAAATGAGATCCCTCCCCTTCGCCTATTGAGTCAATTACAAACAAAAGGCAGCGTGAGATTCAAGCAAATTTGTTTTATTTGGTTCCGAGGGTAGGGTTGTGGATTTTGGTGCGGGGGGGGGGGTCGGAGGCCGTGGTCGTGGTCGAGTAATCGCCTGCGGACGGGGGGGGGGGGTGAGGATGGACGGTTACGCCACCTGCATGGATGGCTCGCGTTCCCCTCTGGCTGTCTGGTTGC
>NW_012329647.1:0-1115 GCF_000151885.1 Dipodomys ordii
GTGCTTTAAACGAAGGGGATCAGTGGCAGCAGGATGCATCCAGCATTTCCAGCTTGGAGGCGATGGTGATGGGCATTTACCCACACAGTCCAGTCTGTGCGTGTTATACACTGGGGTTCTATGCAAGATCTCACTCACAGGAAATAAGACTTGCTGCTCAATTTAATAACTCTAAGGGATACCTGGGCACGCACGGCACATGTATGTAATCCTAGCTATTCAGAAGGCTGAGATCTGAGGATCACGGTTCAAAGCCAGCGTGGGCAAGAAAGTCCTTGACACTCCTCCCGCGCAGGCGATTACTCGACCACGACCACGACCTCCGACCCCCCCCCACACCAAAATCCACAACCCTACCCTCGGAACAAAATAAAACAAATTTGGTTGAATCTCACGCTGCCTTTTGTTTGTAATTGACGCAATAGGCGAAGGGGAGGGATCTCATTTCTGGTGCCTGACGGGGGGGGAGGGGGGAGGGGGCGGGGGAATTGGAGAGGAGAGAAGAGGGGGCAGAGGGCATCTCAGTGTATCTGTGTGTGTGCGTGCGTGCATCTTTGAGGAAACTCAAAGATCGGACGCGACAGAGCATGTATGTAGTCCAGCCGGACCAATTCACCACGTCTCTGTCTCTTGTCTCTCTGTTTCTGTTTCTCTATTTCTCTCTCTGTGTCTCTCTTTGTCTCTGTCTGTCTGTCTGTCTGTCTGTCTGTCTGTCTGTCTGTCTCTCTCTCTCGTTTGAATTCTCTCTCCCGCCCGCCCGCCCGCCCGCACTCCCTCCCTCCTTTTCCTCTCGACTTGCCAGTCAATCCTGGTTCTTGAGCTACTGTACTGGCGCTCCAACACACAACGGTCCCACTCCGAGCCTGCCTGCCTGCCTGCCTGCCTATGCATGGGCCCCATACTCCAACGAGGCACATCATCATCCCCACCCCACCCCTTCTCTGAAAAGAAGGCAGTCTCTCTCGGGGCCAGCCAGCCTGGGCCGGTTTTCTCAGTCAGTCAGTGCGTGGTTTGTTTGTTCTTTTTTTTCCCCCATGCATTTCAGGAGAGAAAACTGCAATTCACAAAACCACCACTAGATGGCGCGCGTTCGCCGTCGACAAGGTGGATGGGTG
>NW_012329648.1:0-1115 GCF_000151885.1 Dipodomys ordii
AATGTAACAAAGCGTGTCCCCCGCTGTGTCCCCCATGTGTCCCCGCATGCCCCGCTGTGACATGCTGTGTACCCCACAATATCCAAACTGTGTCCATGATGTGCCACGTTGAGTCCGGGAGAGTCCCCGCGGTGTCCCCGCTGTGTCCCGCTGTGTACCCCGCTGTGTCCTGTTGTGTCCCATTGTATCCCCGCTGTGTCCCGCTGTGTCCCGCTGATGTACCGCTGTGTCCTAGCTCTGTTCCCCGCTGTGTACCACTGTGTCCCCGTTGTCTCCCGCTGTGTCACGCTGTGTTCCCCGCTGTGTCCCGCTGTTTCCTCCACTATGTCCCGCACTGGTTCTCGCTGTGTCCCCCGCTGTGTCCCGCTGTGTCCTGCTGTGTCCCGCTGTGTCCCGTTGTGTCTTCACTGTGTCCCCGCTGTGTCCCGCTGTGTACCCCGCTGTGTCCAGCTGTGTCCCCGCTGCGTCCCGCTGGGCCAGCTGTGTCCTCGCTGTGTATCCCGCTGTGTCCCACTGTGTCACCCTCTGTGTCCCACTGTGTCCTGCTGTGTCCCGCTGTGTCCCACGCTGTCCCGCTGTGTCCTCGCTGTGTCCCCACAGTGTCCCGCTGTGTACCCCGTAATGTCCAGCTCTGTCCCCGCTGTGTCCCGCTATGTCCCGCTGTGTCCTCGCTGTGTCCCCGCTGTGTCCCGCTGTGTCCCCTTTGTCCCCCGCTGTGTATCCAATGTCCCCCGCTTTGTCCCGCTGTGTCCCTGCTGTTTCCCGCTTTGTCCCCCCTTTGTCCCCCTCGGTGTACCGCTCTGTCCCCCGCTGTGTCCTCTCTGTGTCCCGCTGGGCCAGCTGTGTCCTCGCTGTGTATCCCGCTGTGTCCCGCTGTGACCCCGCTGTGTCCCCGCTGTGTCTCCCGATGTGTCCTGCTGTGTTCCCCACTGTGTCCTGCTGTGTCCCCCGCTGTGTCCCGCTGTGACATGCTGTGTCCCCCGCTGTGTCCCCGCTGTGTCCCCGCTGTGTCCCTGCTGTGTCATTGCTGTGTACCGCTGTGTACCCCGCTGTGTCCCGTTGTGTCTCCTTGTATCCCCGCTGTGTCCCGCTGTGAACCGCTGTGTCCTCCCTCT
>NW_012329649.1:0-1115 GCF_000151885.1 Dipodomys ordii
GAAGGAGAAGCAGAAGTTATCTTTATTTTGTTATCATTTTTTATCGTAGCATCTTGATGGTGGAATTTCTTGCAGTGGCATATGCAGAAGCTGCTGTTGGCTAAGCAGAAAAAGCTGTTTTTCTTAGAAGAAGTTGAATTAGACGATAGAGAAGGATGACCAGCAGTAGCAATAGGAGACGCTGATGGGAGAAGCAGAAGCTGAATGATAAGCTGAATTAGAATCTGTGGAAGCAGAAGATGCTGCATAACAGAAGCAGACGAATTCAGTAGATGATGAAGAAGAAGTAGAAGATGATCAAGAACAAGAACAAGAACAAGAAGAACAAGGGGAAGAAGAAGAAGAAGATGAAGAAGAAGAAGAAGAAGAAGAAGAAGAAGAAGAAGAAGAAGAAGAAGAAGAAGAAGAAGAAGAAGAAGAAGAAGAAGAAGAAGAAGAAGAAGAAGAAGAAGAAGGAGAAGAAGGAGAAGAAGGAGAAGCATAAGGAGAAGCAGTAGAAGCAGAAGAAGCAGAAGCAGGAGAAGCAGAAGAAAAAGAATAAGCATAAGAAGCAGAATCAGAGGGAGTAGGAGAAGACGGAGAAGGAGCAGCAAAAGGAGAAGCAGAAGGAGAAGCAGAAGGAGAAGAAGATGCAGAAGGAGAAGCAGGAGAAGCAGAAGAAGCAGAAAAAGAAGGAGAAGCAGAAGTAGGAGAAGGAGAAGGAGAAGGAGAAGGAAGGGCAGCAGAAGCAATAGGAGAAGTAGAAGGAGAAGCAGAAGCAGAATGAGAAGCAGAAAGAGAAGCAGTAGAAGCAGAAGAAGCAGGGAAAGCAGAAGCAGACGAAAGAGAAGAAGATGAAGAAGAAGAAGAAGAAGCCGAAGAAGAAGAAGAAGAAGCATAAGGAGAAGCGTAAGGAGAAGCAGTATTAGCAGAAGAAGCAGAACCTGGAGAAGCAGAAGCAGAAGAAAAAGAATAAGCAAAATAAGCAGAAGAAGAAGCAGTGGGAGAAGCAGAAGAAGGAGAAGGATCAACAGAAGGAGAAGGAGAAGCAGAAAGAGAAGCAGAAACAGAAGGAGAACAAGAAGGAGAAGCATGAGAATCAGAAGAAGCAGAAGTAGAAGCAGAAAGAGGAGAAG
>NW_012329650.1:0-1115 GCF_000151885.1 Dipodomys ordii
TTTTATTTTGCAAGAAGATAAGTCAATTTGATTTCACCCCTCCGCCCGCCCCACCCCCGCCTTCGGGCTTCCCTGGAGTCCTGCTCCTAATTATCTCTTTAATATCTCTTTATCTTCCAGCCCCTGCTTCCTGACCGGATGGTGATATCTGAAGCACTCAGCGGCAACCCGACAGCCAGAGGGGAACGCGAGCCATCCATGCAGGTGGCGTAACCGTCCATCCTCACCCCCCCACCGCAGGCGATTACTCGACCACGACCACGACCTCCGACCCCCCCACCCCGCACCAAAATCCACAACCCTACCCTCAGAACAATATAAAACAAATTTGCTTGAATCTCACGCTGCCTTTTGTTTGTAATTGACGCAATAGGCGAAGGGGAGGGATCTCATTTCTGGTGCCTGACGGGGGGGGAGGGGGGAGGGGGCGGGGGAATTGGAGAGGAGAGAAGAGGGGGCAGAGGGCATCTCAGTGTATCTGTGTGTGTGCGTGCGTGCATCTTTGAGGAGACTCAAAGATCGGACGCGACAGAGCATGTATGTAGTCCAGCCGGACCAATTCACCACGTCTCTGTCTCTTGTCTCTCTGTTTCTGTTTCTCTATTTCTCTCTCTGTGTCTCTCTTTGTCTCTGTCTGTCTGTCTGTCTGTCTGTCTGTCTGTCTGTCTGTCTCTCTCTCTCTCGTTTGAATTCTCTCTCCCGCCCGCCCGCCCGCCCGCACTCCCTCCCTCCTTTTCCTCTCGACTTGCCAGTCAATCCTGGAGCTTGAGCTACTGTACTGGCCCTCGAACACACTACGTTCCCACTCCGAGCCTGCCTGCCTGCCTGCCTGCCTATGCATGGGCCCCATACTCCAACGAGGCACATCATCATCCCCACCCCACCCCTTCTCTGAAAAGAAGGCAGTCTCTCTCGGGGCCAGCCAGCCTGGGCCGGTTTTCTCAGTCAGTCAGTGCGTGGTTTGTTTGTTCTTTTTTTTTCCCCATGCATTTCATGAGAGAAAACTGCAATTCACAAAACCACCACTAGATGGCGCGCGTTCGCCGTCGACAAGGTGGATGGGGCGGCGGGAGGGGCAAAACACGGGTCGGGTCAGTCACTCACTCACTCAGTCA
>NW_012329651.1:0-1115 GCF_000151885.1 Dipodomys ordii
TTGCTTCTGATGATCAGAAAACCGGCACTGGTGGAGACCACGAGATAGACTGCCTTGGAGCAGGGAAGGGGTAGGGCGGGGATGAAGAAGCCCCTCATTGGAGTATTGGGCCCAAGCATACGTAGGCTCCCAGGCAGGCAGGCTCAGAGTGGGACCGCCCGAAGATGGAGCGCCAGTACAGTAGTTCAAGCCCCAGGATTGACTGGCAAGTAGAGAGGAAAAGGAGGGAGGGAGTGCTGTCGGGCGGGAGAGAGAATTCAAACGAGAGAGAGAGAGAGACAGACAGACAAACAGACCCCCCTCCTCCCGCCCCCCCCCGCCTTCGGGCTTCCCTGGAATCCTGCTCCTAATTATCTCTTTAATATCTCTTTATCTTCCAGCCCCTGCTTCCTGACCGGATGGTGATATCTGAAGCACTCAGCGGCAACCAGACAGCCAGAGGGGAACGCGAGCCATCCATGCAGGTGGCGTAACCGTCCATCCTCACCCCCCCCCGCAGGCGATTACTCGACCACGACCACGACCTCCGACTCCCCCCCCAAAACAAAATCCACAACCCTACCCTCGGAACAAAATAAAACAAATTTGCTTGAATCTCACGCTGCCTTTTGTTTGTAATTGACGAAATAGGCGAAGGGGAGGGATCTCATTTCTGGTGCCTGACGGGGGGGGAGGGGGGAGGGGGCGGGGGAATTGGAGAGGAGAGAAGAGGGGGCAGAGGGCATCTCAGTGTATCTGTGTGTGTGCGTGCGTGCATCTTTGAGGAAACTCAAAGATCGGACGCGACAGAGCATGTATGTAGTCCAGCCGGACCAATTCACCACGTCTCTGTCTCTTGTCTCTCTGTTTCTGTTTCTCTATTTCTCTCTCTGTGTCTCTCTTTGTCTCTGTCTGTCTGTATGTCTGTCTGTCTGTCTGTCTCTCTCTCTCTCTCTCTCGTTTGAATTCTCTCTCCCGCCCGCCAGCACTCCCTCCCTCCTTTTCCTCTCGACTTGCCAGTCAATCCTGGGGCTTGAGCTACTGTACTGGCGCTCCAACACACAACGGTCCCACTCCGAGCCTGCCTGCCTGCCTGCCTGCCTATGCATGGGCCCCATACTCCAACGAGGCACATC
>NW_012329652.1:0-1115 GCF_000151885.1 Dipodomys ordii
ATTCCAAACCGGCCTTTTTGGAGGGAGTTGAGTTCCCAGGACAACCCCTTAGGGAGCCACAGTTTAAGGTTGTGAGGCATACATAGAGCCTGGAGATGAGACCGGGGATACAGCTCCTCAGTTGGTAGTCACGATTGAAGGGACCAAGCATACTTTCATTTCAGGTTGAGCACAGACAACATCATAGGTGCTGATCACACTTATTCTCCAGCTATATTGGCATCCCAAAGCAAGAATTGCCATACCTGGGCGATGAGGTGTGGGGAGGGGTCTCAAGGCGGGTAACCTCAGAATCGATATCTTGACCGATGGTGGACACAGGAGGAGGGCTGGAGCCTCAGTGAAGGCCCGCGGAATGGACCGTGGTTTTGAACTAGGGAATAATGACGACCAGGCCCTATCTGGCTCCTGACTTTTCGAATCCCTTTCCCCCAGGGAGAGGAGGGGGGCTGCTCGGCTGGGCGGCTTCCCCCGCATCCCCGGTCGGCCATGTGGGGGAGGAGGCGCGCTCACCTGCCCACTCCCCGGCGAGGGGCGGTGGCGGAGGGGAGGGGAGCGGGGCAGTTGAGAATAACCCTCTCCCCGCCCCCCCCCGCCTTCGGGCTTCCCTGGAGTCCTGCTCCTAATTATCTCTTTAATATCTCTTTATCTTCCAGCCCCTGCTTCCTGACCGGATGGTGATATCTGAAGCACTCAGCGGCAACCAGACAGCCAGAGGGGAACGCGAGCCATCCATGCAGGTGGCGTAACCGTCCATCCTCACCCCCCACCCCCGCAGGCGATTACTCGACCACGACCACGACCTCCGACCCCCCCCCGCACCAAAATCCACAACCCTACCCTCGGAACAAAATAAAACAAATTTGCTTGAATCTCACGCTGCCTTTGTTTGTAATTGACGCAATAGGCGAAGGGGAGGGATCTCATTTCTGGTGCCTGACGGGGGGGGAGGGGCCGGGGAATTTGAGAGGAGAGAAGAGGGGGCAGAGGGCATCTCAGTGTATCTGTGTGTGTGCGTGCGTGCATCTTTGAGGAAACTCAAAGATCGGACGCGACAGAGCATGTATGTAGTCCAGCCGGACCAATTCACCACGTCTCTGTCTCTAGTCTCTCTG
>NW_012329653.1:0-1114 GCF_000151885.1 Dipodomys ordii
TTCTTCCAGGGCAGATCAGACCCACAAGGAGTTCTGGGGCCTGCCCCTATGTCCCACCCAACCAATACTTGAGGTCTTCTGGGTCCAGCTGCTCCATGTCCTGGTGGAAGACATTGGGAGGGTTGCTGATAAGCGGGCCCAGGAGTGACCAGGCATAAGGACTGTCCAGCTCCCCTCTGTCAAAGGAGACACAAAGCACAGATGGATCTACTAAGAGCTTCAGGGAATAGCCATCCACCTGTCACAAAGGTCACTGGGAGAACTGTTTTATGGTGACAGCCCTGGGGCCTGACCTCAGGGCCCCGGCACTGTCCCTGACTTGCTTTGTCTCCAGGGGAGTGCTCTTTCACCTGAGACACCGTGCCACTTCCAGATTTTTCTGTGTATGCAGTACCTAGGAATCGAACCCATGCTCTTCTGTGTGCTATGCAAGCCCTCCACATCTATGACAAAATCCCAGCCCTAGATAGCTGTTCTTCTGTGAACCCTCAGGCCTGTCTTGGGTCAGTCTCGCACATCTATACCAAGTCTCTCACCAGCAGCCCTGGCTGGAAATGAACACGCTCTGCTATGTTGCCCATCATCTGTAGCACCTTTGCTCTCTGTGCTTCCCACAGATCCTCCTTGTTAAGCAAGACCCCCTTTTCATGTCCTGCCTCCAAGAAGACCATTACAGTCACCTTGGCAAAGCTGGAGCCTCTCTGCTGTGCAAGGTGCCAGCCTTGCCAGGCTCTGACTTCCAGCCAGTGTGGGTTGAGAATGCACGAAGGGGAAGCCTTGGATTCCAACACCAGATTTGTGAAGGCCCTGATACACCACCCAGGGGCAGGTGTTGTATCACACTCCGTGAGAGGGGGCTCTAGGCCTGGGCAATCTGTGGTCAAAAAGACAGGGCCATTTCTTTTGTGGGCTTGAACTGAGGATCTGGGAGCTGTCTCTCTGAGTTTTATTGCTCAAGGCTGGTGCTCTACCACTTGAGCCACAGGTCCACTTCTGGCTTTTTGGTGCTTCCATGGAGAGTAGAGTTTCATGGGTTTTCCCGTTTATGGTTGGCTTCAAACTGTGATCCTCAGATATCAGCCTCTGGAGTAGCCAGGATGATAGCCAGGTGACA
>NW_012329654.1:0-1114 GCF_000151885.1 Dipodomys ordii
TGTGTTGGGTACTGCTCCCCATGCTCTGATGAAAGTCACCAGGTTCCCACCAGGGAGAGAAAGGATGCAGATGCAAGGCTGTGTGGCTGTCACTGCTCCAGGCTAGGGGCTCTGTGGTGCCCCCTCCTCACCCATCCCTGATGCTCCCCTTTTCCTGGGACACTAACCGCTAGGGATGAGGGTGGATCCCCGGGTGGACACCCACCTCCACTCCCCATCCCTGGGGTGCATTTGTGGCAGAGCCAGGGCAGACTGTGGCACATGGGGGAGGTGCATGCATGATGGGTAAGGGGAAGTAAGAGGTGGGGTTCTGGCTCGGCGGGGGTGGGGGGTTGGATAGAGTGAAGAGACCTCTTCCGGTGTCCCAGTTGCCTAGGTAATGCAAGTACTGGGTGGAGACTTTGCTGCGAGGAGCTTGGAGTCTGCTAGCCATCCAGGAGCAGATCTACAGTAGGAAGACACCCTACTCAGGCAGGCAAGCCCACCTAGTCGTCTGGAGTTACAGAGCCCACCAGAACAAAGTTGTTATTAAAGAAGCAACTTTATTTAGAAGGTACCTACACTGACCGGCCAGGGCTGCAGCACAGACTCAGGAGCTGATACTGCGACCCCCAAGCGGCCCATGTGCTTAGGTTTTTAAAGGCAAAAATCACAAGGTGAAGCCTGGTCAGGTAGGTGACCAATGAGATTTTCACACACCCAAAGATTGCACAGTCATACCAGACCACACCCAGGTGGCCAGTGAGGTTACACTTTGTCACATATGGCTGTTTAAACCAGCCTATCACTTTTGGTTTAAAGGACTTTGGAATTTAATGGTAAAGCGGAGCTTAAGGTAAACATACACAAAGGAGTTTAGTGGAGTTTAACGTAAGCATGTGAAAAAGGTGGAGTTTATAGTAAACTCGGGATGTTTCCAGCATGCCAGCCTGAGTGGGATTACTGGCTAACTGTTTAGTTTGTCAGTCCTTAACAGAATAATGAAGGTGGGTTAAGTTATTAAGGGGAGGGGGACCTAGAGGATTTCTTTTCATTCCAAGAACTGGGCAGGTTGGAGCCAAGTTTTTTTTTTTTCCTTAAATCCCTAAAACAAAAATAAAACCTGTAAATAAGC
>NW_012329655.1:0-1114 GCF_000151885.1 Dipodomys ordii
GCTTCTTCGGCTTCTTCTGCTTCTGCTTCTCCTGCTGCTGTTTCTTCTGCTGCTCCTGCTTCTCTTTCTGCTTTTCCTTCTGTTTCTGCTTCTCCTTCTGCTTCTTCTCCTTCTTATGTTTCTTCTGCTTCTGCTTCTCCTGCTTCTGCTTCTCGTTGTGCTTTTCTTTCTGCTTCTCTTTCTGCTTCTCTTTCTGCTTCTCCTTCTCCTTCTTCTGCTTCTCCTTCTGCTTATGCTTCTCCTTCTGCTTCAATTTCTCCTTCTGCTTCTCATTCTGCTTCTGCGTCTTCTGTTTCTTCTGCTTCTCTTGCTTCTGCTTCTCCTGCTTCTCCTACTTCTCGTGCTGCTTCTCCTTCTGCGTCTCTTTCTGCTTCTGCTTATCCTTTTGCTTCTCCTACTCCTAATCCTTCTCTTTCGCCTTCTCCTTCTTGTTCTTCTGCTTGTCCTGGTGCTTCTGCTTCTGCTTATTCTACTATTTCTGTTTCTTCTGCTTCTTCTTCAGATTGTGCTTCTTCTGTTTCTCCTTCTGCTTCAGATTCTGCTTCTGCTTCTTCGGCTTCTCCTGTTTCTTCTGCTTCTGCTTCTCCTGCTTCTTCTGCTTCTCCTGCTTCTCTTTCTGCTTCTCCTTCCGCTTCTGCTTCTCCTTCTGCTTCTGCTTCTGCTCTTCTCCTTC
Source organism: Dipodomys ordii (assembly GCF_000151885.1). NCBI lineage: Eukaryota > Metazoa > Chordata > Mammalia > Rodentia > Heteromyidae > Dipodomys > Dipodomys ordii. The sequence continues at coordinate 674 of NW_012329655.1, forward strand.
TTCTGTTTCTTTTGCTTCTGTTTCTTCTGCTTCTTCTTCTTCTGTTTCTTCTGATTCTACTTCTGCTTCTCCTTCTTCTCCTTCTCTTTCTGCTTCTTCTGATTCTCCTGCTTCTCCTTCTTGTTCTCCTTCTGTTTCTGCTTCTCTTTCTGCTTCTGCTTCTCCTTCTGCTGCTCCTTCTCCTTCTTCTGCTTCTCTCACTGCTTCTGCTTCTGCTTCTTTTGCTTATTCTTTTTCTTCTGCTTCAGCTTCTCCTGCTTCTGCTTCTTCTGCTTCTACTGCTTCTCCTTATACTTCTCCTTATGCTTCTCCTTATGCTTCTTTTTATACTGCTGCTGCTGCTTCTTCTTCTTCGTCTTCTTCTTCTTCTCTTTCTTCTGCTTCTGCTTTTCCTGACTCTTCTGCTTCTACTGCTTCTCTTTCTGCTTCTTGTCCTTCTCC
>NW_012329656.1:0-1114 GCF_000151885.1 Dipodomys ordii
GAAACAGAAGAAGCAGAAGCAGTAGCAGAAGAATTTGAAGTTTCAGAAGCAGAGGGAATTGCAGAAGAACGAGAAGGAGAAGGAGAATCAGGAGAAGCAGAAGGATAAGCAGAAAGAGAATCAGGAAAAGCAGAAGAAGTAGAAACTTTCGGTGTAGCAGCAGAAGAAACAGAAGAAGGAGAAGGTGCAGAAGCCGAAGGAGAAGCAGTAGCAGAAGGAGAAGCAGAAAGAGAAGCAGGAAAAGCAGAAGAAGCAGAAGCAGGAGAAGCAGAAGCAGAAGAAACAGGAAAAGGACAAGAAGGAGAAGCAAAAGGAGAAGCAGAAACACAAGGAGAAGCAGAAAGATAAGGAGGGGAAGCAGAAGAAGCAGAAGCAGGAGTAGCAGAAGCATAAGAATCCGAAGAAGCAGAAGCAGAACCTGAAGCAGAAGGAGAAGCAGGAGAAGCAGAAGAAGCAGAATCTGGAGAAGCAGAATGACAAGCTGAAGGAGAAGCAGAAGCAGAAAGAGAATCAAAAGCAGAAGGAGAAGCAAAAGAAACAGAAGAAGCAGAAGCAGTAGCAGTTGCAGCAGAAGGAGAAGCAGAAGGAATATCAGGAGAACAAGAAGGAGAAAGAGAAACAGAAGCAGAAGGAGAAGGAGAATCAGAAGGAGAGGCAGAAGAAGCAGAAGGAGAAGCAGAAGGAGAAACACAAGCAGAAGAAGCAGCACAAGGAGAAGCAGAAGCAGAAGAAGATGCATAAGGAGAAGCAGGAGAAGCAGGAGAAGCAGAAGCAGAAGGAGAAGTAGAAGTAGGATAAGGAGAAGGAAGAGCCGCAGAAGCAATAGGAGAAGCAGAAGGAGAAGCAGAAGAAGAATGAGAAGCAGAAAGAGAAGGAGTGGAAGCAGAAGAAGCAGGAAAAGCAGAAGCAGAATAAAGAGAAGAAGAAGAAGAAGAAGTAGAAGAAGAAGAAGAAGAAGAAGAAGAAGAAGAAGAAGAAGAAGAAGAAGAAGAAGAAGAAGAAGAAGAAGAAGAAGAAGAAGAAGAAGAAGAAGGAGAAGAAGAAGAAGGAGAAGCATAAGGAGAAGAATTAGAAGCAGAAGAAGCAGAAGCAGGAGTAGGAGAAGAAAAAGAAT
>NW_012329657.1:0-1114 GCF_000151885.1 Dipodomys ordii
TTTGAAAAAAAACATCTTCCGTTGGGAGTAAGACACGTAGGAATATGATTGAATCATAATCAATGTAGCGATGTTCATTTGTGCATCATAGAATCCAGCACAGAACATCTCGGGAAGAAGTAGTGATTAATCCATGAACATGCCCCCTCGCCTTCGGGCTTCCCTGGAGTCCTGCTCCTAATTATCTCTTTAATATCTCTTTATCTTCCAGCCCCTGCTTCCTGACCGGATGGTGATAACTGAAGCACTCAGCGGCAACCAGACAGCCAGAGGGGAACGCGAGCCATCCATGCAGGTGGCGTAACCGTCCATCCTCACCCCCACCCGCAGGCGATTACTCGACCACGACCACGACCTCCGACCCCCCCCCCGCACCAAAATCCACAACCCTACCCTCGGAACAAAATAAAACAAATTTGCTTGAATCTCACGCTGCCTTTTGTTTGTAATTGACGCAATAGGCGAACGGGAGGGATCTCATTTCTGGTGCCTGACGGGGGGGGAGGGGGGAGGGGGCGGGGGAATTGGAGAGGAGAGAAGAGGGGGCAGAGGGCATCTCAGTGTATCTGTGTGTGTGCGTGCGTGCATCTTTGAGGAAACTCAAAGATCGGACGCGACAGAGCATGTATGTAGTCCAGCCGGACCAATTCACCACGTCTCTGTCTCTTGTCTCTCTGTTTCTGTTTCTCTATTTCTCTCTCTGTGTCTCTCTTTGTCTCTGTCTGTCTGTCTGTCTGTCTGTCTGTCTCTCTCTCTATCAATCTCTCTCGTTTGAATTCTCTCTCCCGCCCGCCTGCCCGCCCGCACTCCCTCCCTCCTTTTCCTCTCGACTTGCCAGTCAATCCTGGGGCTTGAGCTACTGTACTGGCGCTCCAACACACAACGGTCCCACTCCGAGCCTGCCTGCCTGCCTGCCTGCCTATGCATGGGCCCCATACTCCAACGAGGCACATCATCATCCCCACCCCACCCCTTCTCTGAAAAGAAGGCAGTCTCTCTCGGGGCCAGCCAGCCTGGGCCGGTTTTCTCAGTCAGTCAGTGCGTGGTTTGTTTGTTCTTTTTTTTCCCCCATGCATTTCATGAGAGAAAACTGCAATTCACAAAACCACCACTA
>NW_012329658.1:0-1114 GCF_000151885.1 Dipodomys ordii
ATCATGCTCCTTCTCCTTCTCCTTCTTCTGCTTCTCCTACTGCTTCTGCTTCTGCTTCTTTTGCTTATTCTTTTTCTTCTGCTTCTGCTTCTCCTGCTTCTGCTTCTTCTGCTTTTACTGCTTATGCTTCTCCTTATGCTTCTCCTTATGCTTCTTCTTCTTCTTCTTCTTCTTCTTCTTCTTCGTCTTCTTCTTCTTCTATTTCTTCTGATTCTGCTTTTCCTGCTTCTTCTGCTTCTACTGCTTCTCTTTCTGCTTCTCATTCTTCTTCTGCTTCTCTTTCTGCTACTCCTATTGCTTCTGCGGCTCTTCCTTCTCCTTCTCCTTCTTCTACTTCTCCTTCTGCTTCTGCTTCTTCTGCTTCTCCTGCTTCTCCTTCTGCATCTTCTTCTGCTTCTGCTTCTCTTTCTGCTGTTTCTTCTGCTTCTGTTTCTCCTTCTGCTTCTCCTTCTGCTTCTTCTGCTTCTCCTTCTGATTCTCCTTCTGCTTCTCCTTCTGTGTCTCCTTCTCCTTCTCGTTCTTCTGCTTTTCCTTCTGCTTCTCCTTCTGCTTCTGCTGCAACTGCTACTGCTTCTGCTTCTTCTGTTTCTTCTTCTTCTCCTTCTGCTTTTGATTCTCTTTCTGCTTCTGCTTCTGCTTCTACTTCAGCTTCTCATTCTGCTTCTCCAGATTCGGCTTCTTCTGCTTCTCCTGCTTCTCCTTCTGCTTCTGCTTCTTGTCCTTCTCCTGTTTCTTCTCCTTCTTCTTCTCCTGCTTCTGCTTCTTCTGCTTTTCCTGCTTCTCTTTCTGCTTCTCCTTTTGCTTCTGCTCCTTCTCCTTCTTCTGTTTCTTCTTCTTCTGCTTCTCCCGCTTGTGCTTCTCCTGCTTCTCGTTCTGCTTCTCTTCGTCGGCTTCTATTTCTATTTCTGCTTCTGCTTCTTCTGATTCTGATTCTTCTCCTTCTTCTTCTCCTTCTGCTTCTGCTTCTTCTGCATCTCCTGCTTCTCCTTCTGCATCTCCTTCTGCTTGTGCTTTTCCTTCTGCTTCTTCTTCTGCTTCGGTTCTCCTTCTCCTTCTTCTCCGTCTGCTTCTGTTTCTTCTGCTTTTCCTGCTTCTCCTTCTGCTTCTCCTTCTG
>NW_012329659.1:0-1114 GCF_000151885.1 Dipodomys ordii
CCCCCACCCCCCCGCCTTTCGGAGCTTCCCCAGAGTCCTGCTCCTAATTATCTCTTTAATATCTCTTTATCTTCCAGCCCCTGCTTCCTGACCGGATGGTGATATCTGAAGCACTCAGCGGCAACCAGACAGCCAGAGGGGAACGCGAGCCATCCATGCAGGTGGTGTAACCCTCCATCCTCACCCCCCCCCGGCAGGCGATTACTCGACCACGACCACGACTTCCGACCCCCCCCCCAGGACCAAAATCCACAACCCTACCCTCGGAACAAAATAAAACAAATTTGCTTGAATCTCACGCTGCCTTTTGTTTGTAATTGACGCAATAGGCGAAGGGGAGGGATCTCAATTCTGGTGCCTGACGGGGGGGGAGGGGGGAGGGGGCGGGGGAATTGGAGAGGAGAGAAGAGGGGGCAGAGGGCATCTCAGTGTATCTGTGTGTGTGCGTGCGTGCATCTTTGAGGAAACTCAAAGATCGGATGCGACAGAGCATGTATGTAGTCCAGCCGGACCAATTCACCACGTCTCTGTCTCTTGTCTCTCTGTTTCTGTTTCTCTATTTCTCTCTCTGTGTCTCTCTTTGTCTCTGTCTGTCTGTCTGTCTGTCTGTCTTTCTCTCTCTCTCTCTCTCTCTCTCTCTCTCGTTTGAATTCTCTCTCCCGCCCGCCCGCCCGCCCGCACTCCCTCCCTCCTTTTCCTCTCGACTTGCCAGTCAATCCTGGGGCTTGAGCTACTGTACTGGCGATCCAACACACAACGGTCCCACTCCGAGCCTGCCTGCCTGCCTGCCTGCCTATGCATGGGCCCCATACTCCAACGAGGCACATCATCATCCCCACCCCACCCCTTCTCTGAAAAGACGGCAGTCTCTCTCGGGGCCAGCCAGCCTGGGCCGGTTTTCTCAGTCAGTCAGTGCGTGGTTTGTTTGTTCTTTTTTTTACCGCATGCATTTCATGAGAGAAAACTGCAATTCACAAATCCACCACTCGACAAGGTGGATGGGGCGGCGGGAGGGGCAAAACACGGGTCGGGTCAGTCACTCACTCAGTCAGTCAGTCCTCACGTACCCGGCAGTGGGGAGTGAGAGTTCGCCATACACATACATATAGGTTGA
>NW_012329660.1:0-1114 GCF_000151885.1 Dipodomys ordii
AGCAGCAGCAGCAGCAGCAGCAGCAGCAGCAGCAGCAGCAGCAGCAGCAGCAGCAGCAGCAGCAGCAGCAGCAGCAGCAGCAGCAGCAGCAGCAGCAGCAGCAGCAGAAGCAGCAGCAGAAGCAGAAGCAGCAGCAGCACCAGCCGAGCAGCAGGAGCAGCAGCAGCAGCAGCAGCAGCAGCAGCAGCAGCAGCAGCAGCAGCAGCAGCAGCAGCAGCAGCAGAAGCAGCAGCAGCAGGAGCAGCAGCAGCAGCAGCAGCAGCAGCAGCAGCAGCAGAAGCAGCAGCAGCAGCAGAAGCAGAAGAAGCAGCAGAAGCAGCAGCAGAAGAAGAAGAAGAAGAAGAAGAAGAAGAAGAAGAAGAAGAAGAAGAAGAAGAAGAAGAGGAAGAAGAAGAAGAAGAAGAAGAAGAAGAAGAAGAAGAAGAAGAAGAAGAAGAAGAAGAAGAAGAAGAAGATGACGAAGAAGAAGAAGATGAAGAAGAAGAAGAAGAAGAAGAAGAAGAAGAAGAAGAAGAAGAAGAAGAAGAAGAAGAAGAAGAAGGAGAAGGAGAAGCAGAGGGAAAAGGAGAAGGAGAAGCAAAGGGAGAAGCAGGAGAAAAAGAAGGAGAAGGAGAAAGAGAAGGATTAGGAGTAGGAGAAATAGAAGGACAACAGAAGCAGAAGGAGAAGAAGAAGGAGAAGCAGAAGGAGAAGCAGAAGAAGCAGAATGAGAAGCAGAAGAAGGAGAAATTGAAGCAGAAGCAGAAGGAGAAACAGAAGCAGAAGGCGAAGCAGAAGAAGGAGAAGGAGAAGAAGAAGAATAATAAGCAGAAGCAGAAGGAGCAGCAGCAGCAGCAGCAGCAGCAGCAGCAGCAACAGCAGAAGAAGAAGAAGAAGAAGAAGAAGAAGAAGAAGAAGAAGAAGAAGAAGAAGAAGAAGAAGAGGAAGAATCAGAAGAAGGAGAAACAGAAGAAGCAGAAGGAGAAGCAGAAGCAGAAGGAGAAGTAGAAGAAGGAGAAGGAGAAGGAGAAGAAGGAGAAGGAGAAGTAGAAGAAGGAGAAAGAGGAGGAAGAGTCGAAATAGAATAATAAGATGAATAATAATAATAATAAGAATAATAATATGAAGAAGAAGA
>NW_012329661.1:0-1114 GCF_000151885.1 Dipodomys ordii
GGAGAAGCAGAAGCAGAAGAAATGGAGAAGGACAAGAAGCTGAAGCAGAAGGAGAAGCAGATACAGAAGGAGAAGAAGAAAGAGAAGGAGGGGAAGCAGAAGAAGCAGAAGCAGGAGAAGCAGAAGCATAAGAACCCGAAGAAGCAGAAGCAGAACCTGAAGCAGAAGGAGAAGCAGGAGAAGCAGAAGAAGCAGAATCTGGACAAGCAGAATGAGAAGCAGAAGGAGAAGCAGGAGCGGAAAGAGAATCAAAAGCAGAAGGAGAAGCAGAAGAAACAGAAGAAGCAGAAGCAGTAGCAGCAGAAGTAGAAGGAGAAGCAGAAGGAAAAGCAGAAAAACGAGAAGAAGAAGGAAAAACAGAAGCAGAATCAGAAGGACAAGCAGAAGAAGCAGAAGGAGAAGCGAAGGAGAAGCAGAAGAAGAAGCATAAGGACAAGCACAAGCAGAAGGAGATGCAGAAGGAGAAGCAGGAGAAGTAGAAGAAGCAGAAGCAGAAGAAGAAATAGAAGTAGGAGAAGGAGAAGGAAGAGCAGCAGAAGAAATAGGAGAAGCAGAAGGAGAAGCAGAAGAAGAATGAGAAGCAGAAAGAGAAGCAGTGGAAGCAGAAGAAGCAGGAAAAGCAGAAGCAGAAGAAAGAGAAGAAGAAGAAGAAGAAGAAGAAGAAGAAGAAGAAGAAGAAGAAGAAGAAGAAGAAGAAGAAGAAGAAGAAGAAGAAGGAGAAGCATAAGGAGAAGCAATAGAAGCAGAAGAAGCAGAAGCAGGAGAAGCAGGAGAAGCAGAAGCAGAAGAAAAGTAATAAGCATAAGAAGCAGAATCATTGGAAGAAGGAGAAGGAGCAACAGAAGGAAAAGCAGAAGGAGAATCAGAAGGAGAAACAGAAGAAGGAGAAGCAGAAGCAGAAGAAGCAGCAGAAGGAGAAGCAGAAGCAGCAGAAGATGCAGAAGGAGAAGCAGGAGAAGCAGAAGAAGCAGAAGCAGAAGGAGAAGCAGAAGTAGGAGAAGAAGAAGGAGAAGGAAGGGCAGCAGAAGCAATAGGAGAAGCATTAGGAGAAGCAGAAGCAGAATGAGAAGCAGAAAGAGAAGCAGTAGAAGCAGAAGAAGCAGGAAAATCATAA
>NW_012329662.1:0-1114 GCF_000151885.1 Dipodomys ordii
GTCCCCAACTGTGTCCTGTTGTGTCCTCGATGTGTCCCCCGCCTGTCCCGTTGTGTCCCCAGCTGTGTACCCCGCTGTGTCCCGCTGTGTCCCCGCTGTATCGACGCTATGTCCCGCTGTGTCCCGCTGTGTCCTAGCTGTGTCCCCCGCTGTGTCCCGCTGTGTCCCCGCTGTGTCCCAAGCTGTGTCCCGCTGTGTCCTGCTGTGTACCCCGCTGTGTCCCGCTATGTTCCCGCAATGTCCCCGCTGTGTCCCGCTGTGTCCCACTGTGTCCTCGCTGTGTCCCCCGCTGTGTCCCGTTGTGTCCCCAGCTGTGTACCCCGCTCTATCCCGCTGTGTCCCCGTTGTATCGACGCTATGTCCTGCTGTGTCCCACTGTGTCCTCGCTGTGTTCCCCGCTGTGTCCCGCTGTGTCCCCCGCTGTGTCCCGCTGTGTCCCCTGCTGTTTCCCCGCTGTGTCCCTCTGTGTACCCCGCTGTGTATAGCTTTGTCTCTGATGTGTCTCGCTGTGTCTCAGGCTCTATCCCCCGCTGTGTCCCGCTGTGTCCCCCACTCTGTCCCGCTGTGTCCCGCTGTGTCCCCCGCTGTGTCCCGCTGTGTCCCCGCAGGTTCACCGCTGTTTTGCGCTGTGTCCCGCTGTGTCCGTGGTGTCCCGCTTTGTCCCCCGCTGTGTCCCCAGCTGAGTCTCCGCTGTGTCCTCGCTGTGTCCCCCGCTGTCTCCCGCTCTGTCCCCCGCTGTGTCTCACGCTTTATCCCGTCTGTGTCCCACTCTGTCCCGCTGTGTCCCGCTGTGTCCAACACTGTGTCCCTTTGTGTCCCCAGCTGTGTAACCAGCTGTGTAACGCTGTGAATCCTGCTGTATCGAGGCTGTGTCCCGCTGGGTCCCGCTGTGTCCTCGCTGTGTTATTCGTGGTGTCCTGGTGTCCCCCTCTGTCCCCCACTGTGTCCCCTGCTCTGTCCTACTGTGTCCCCCGCTGTGTCCCGTTTTGTCCCGCTGTGTCCCCCGCTGTGTCCCAGCTGTGTCACGCTGTGTGCTGCTGTGCCCCGTTGTGTCCCGGTGTAACCCTGCTGAGTCCCCCTGTGTCCCCGCTGTGTCCTGCTGTGTCATCGCTCT
>NW_012329663.1:0-1114 GCF_000151885.1 Dipodomys ordii
TCTTCTTCTTCTTCTTCTTCTTCTTCTTCTTCTTCTTCTTCTTCTTCTTCTTCTTCTTCTTCTTCTTCTTCTTCTTCTTCTTCTCTTTCTTCTGCTTCTGCTTTTCCTGCTTCTTCTGCTTCTACTGCTTCTCTTTCTGCTTCTCATTCTGCTTCTGCTTCTCCTTCTGCTTCTCCTATTGCTTCTGCTGCTCTTCCTTCTCCTTCTCCTACTTCTGCTTCTCCTTCTGCTTCTGCTTCTCCTTCTGCTTCCCCTTATATTTCTCTTTCTCCTTCCCGTTCTTCTGCTTCTACTTCTGGTTTTGCTTCTGCTACTTATGCTTCTTCTGTTTCTTTTGCTTCTGCTTCAGTTGCTTCTGCTTCTTAGCTTCTCCTGCTTCTCCTGCTTCTGTTTCTGCTTCTTCTCCTTCCCTTTCGGGTTCTCCTGCTTCTGCTTCTTGTGCTTCTCCTGCTTCTCTTTCTGCTACTCATTCTGCTTCTGCTTCTCCTTCTGCTTCTGCTTCTCCTCCTTCTCCTTCTCCTACTTCTGCTTCTCCTTCAGCTTCTGCTTCTTCTGCTTCTCCTGCTTCTCCTTCTGCATCTCCTTCTGCTTGTGCTTGTACTTATGCTTTTTCTTCTGCTTCTCCTGCTTCTTTTTGTTCACCTTTTGCTTCTGCTTCTTCTGCTTTTCCTGCTTCTCCTTCGGCTTCTCCCTCTGCCTCTCCTTCTGCTTCTCCTTCTGTTTCTCCTTCTCCTTCTCGTTCTTCTGCTTTTCCTTCTGCTTCTCCTTCTGCTTCTACATCTTCTCCTTCTCCCTCTGCTTCTGCTTCTCATGCTTGCTCTTTTTCTTCTGCTTCTGCTTCTCTTGCTTCTGCTTCTTCTGCTTCTCCTGCTTCTCTTTCTGCTTATACTTCTGCTTCTCCTTCTGCTTCTTCCTCTTCTGCTTCTGCTTCTCCTGCTTCTCCTTCTCCTTTTGCTCCTTCTTCTCCTTTTGCTCCTTCTTCTTCTTCATCTTCTTCTTCTTCTTCTTCTTCTTCTTCTTCTTCTTCTTCTTCTTCTTCTTCTTCTTCTTCTACATCATCTTCATCAACATCAACAACTTCTCCTTCTCCTTCTCCTTCTCCTCCTCCTCCTTC
>NW_012329664.1:0-1114 GCF_000151885.1 Dipodomys ordii
GTGTTGGTGGTTGGAGTAGCAGTATGTGGAGTGTAGTAGAGTAGTAGTAGTAGTATTCAGAAGATGCTGTTGTTGCAGTAGTAGTAGAAGCAGCTGATGATGATGTTGTGCAGTAGAAGAAGAAGAAGAAGAAGATGATGGAGAAGAAGAAGGTGTAGGAGTAGAAGAAGAAGAAGAAGAAGATGATGAAGAAGAAGAAGAAGAAGAAGAAGAAGATGAAGAAGATGAAGAAGAAGAAGAAGCAAAAGGAGAAGAAGATGAAGAAGAAGAAGAAGCAAAAGGAGAAGCAGGAGAAGCAGAAGCAGAAGAGGAAGAAGCAGAAGGAGAAGCAGAAGCAGAAGAGGAAGAAGCAGAAGGAGAAGCAGAAGTATAAGCAGAAAGAGAAGCAGGAGAAGCAGAAGAAGCAGAAGCAGGAGAAGCAGAAGCAGAAGAAAAAGAACAAGCATGAGAAGCAGAAGCAGAGGGAGAAGGAGAAGATGTAGAAGCAGAAGGAGAAGCAGAAGGAAAAGCAGAAGAACGAGAAGGAGAAGGAGAAACAGAAGGAGAAGCAGAAGGAGAGGCAGAGGGAGAAGCCGAAGGAGAAGCAGGAAAAGCAGAAGAAGCAGAAGCAAAAGGTGAACCAAAAGAAGCAGGAGAAGCAGAAGAAGAAGCATAAGTACAAGCCCAAGCAGAAGGAGATGCAGAAGGAGAAGTAGGAGAAGCAGAAGAAGCAGAAGCTGAAGGAGAAGGAGAAGGAGGAGAAGGAGAAGGAGAAGGAGGAGAAGCAGAAGCAGAAGGAGAAGCAGAAGCAGAATGAGTAGCAGAAAGAGAAGCAGGAAAAGCACAAGAAGCACAAGCAGGAGAACCCGAAAGGGAAGGAGAAGAAGCAGAAAGAGAAGCAGGAGAAGCAGGAGAAATTAAGAAGCAGAAGCAACTGAAGCAGAAGCAAAAGAAACAGAAGAAGCATAAGTAGCAGAAGCAAAACCAGAAGTAGAAGCAGAAGAACGGGAAGGAGAAAGAGAAATATAAGGGGAAGCAGAAGGAGAAGCAGAAGCAGAAGGAGAAGCAGAAGTAGGAGAAGCAGAAGGAAGAGCAGCAGAAGCAATAGGAGAAGCAGAAGGAGAAGCAGAAGCAT
>NW_012329665.1:0-1114 GCF_000151885.1 Dipodomys ordii
AAAGCAAAATAATAAAAAAAAAAAAAGAATTCTTCTGAGTCAGGTCCTGTCCTGGCTGTTAAGGGTCAAAGCTTTATCCTAGATACAAAAAGGAAGCCGAGTTTTAATCATCTTTTTTTTAGAATCTACTTTAAGAGAATGCAGTTTTTCAATTTTTTTAAGTTTTTTTTTTTTTTTTTTTTTAGATTGTTTCTGTTTTTTTTTTCGGTTACCAAAGAATGGAAATATCCTCCCCCTGCACCCTCCCCCCGCCTTCGGGCTTCCCTGGAGTCTTGCTCCTAATTATCTCTTTAATATCTCTTTATCTTCCAGCCCCTGCTTCCTGACCGGATGGTGATATCTGAAGCACTCAGCGGCAACCAGACAGCCAGAGGGGAACGCGAGCCATCCATGCAGGAGGCGTAACCGTCCATCCTCACCCCCCCCGCAGGCGATTACTCGACCTCGACCACGACCTCTGACCCCCCCCCCCGCACCAAAATCCACAACCCTACCCTCGGAACAAAATAAAACAAATTTGCTTGAATCTCACGCTGCCTTTTGTTTGTAATTGACGCAATAGGCGAAGGGGAGGGATCTCATTTCTGGTGCCTGACGGGGGGGGAGGGGGGAGGGGGCGGGGGAATTGGAGAGGAGAGAAGAGGGGGCAGAGGGCATCTCAGTGTATCTGTGTGTGTGCGTGCGTGCATCTTTGAGGAAACTCAAAGATCGGACGCGACAGAGCATGTATGTAGTCCAGCCGGACCAATTCACCACGTCTCTGTCTCTTGTCTCTCTGTTTCTGTTTCTCTATTTCTCTCTCTGTGTCTCTCTTTGTCTCTGTCTGTCTGTCTGTCTGTCTGTCTGTCTCTCTCTCTCTCGTTTGAATTCTCTCTCCCGCCCGCCCGCCCGCCCGCACTCCCTCCCTCCTTTTCCTCTCGACTTGCCAGTCAATCCTGGGGCTTGAGCTACTGTACTGGCGCTCCAACACACAACGGTCCCACTCCGAGCCTGCCTGCCTGCCTGCCTGCCTATGCATGGGCCCCATACTCCAACGAGGCACATCATCATCCCCACCCCACCCCTTATAGGAAAAGAAGGCAGTCTCTCTCGGGGCCAGCCAGCCTGGGCCGGT
>NW_012329666.1:0-1114 GCF_000151885.1 Dipodomys ordii
CGCTGTGTCCCCGCTGAGTCATCCAGTGTCCCGCTGTGTCCTCGCTGAGTCCATCTGTATCTCGCTGTGTCCCCCGCTGTGTCCCACACTATTTCACCGCTGAGTCCCACTGTGTCACCCGCTGTGTTCCCCGCTGTGTCCCTCTGTGTCCCGATATGTCCCACTGTGTCCGCTACAGTGTCCCCCACTGTGTCCCTTTGTGTACCCCACTGTGTCCCGCTGAGTCACCCATTGTGTCCCCCAATGTGTCCCGCTGTGTCCCGTTGTGTCGCCGCTATGTCACTGCTGTGTCTCGCTGTGTCCCGCTGTGTCCACGCTGTGTCCCACTCTGTCCCAGGCTGTGTCCCGCTGTGTCCCCCGCTGTGTTCCGCTGAGTCGCTGATGTGTCCCGCTGTGTCCCCGCTGTGTCCCCGGTGTGTCCCGCTGTGTCCCCGCTGAGTCCCCGCTGTGTCCCCCGCTGTGTCCCCGCTCTGTCCCACCCCCCCCCCTTCGGGCTTCCCTGGAGTCCTGCTCCTAATTATCTCTTTCATATCTTTTTATCTTCCACCCCCTGCTTCCTGACCGGATGGTGATATCTGAAGCACTCAGCGGCAACCAGACAGCCAGAGGGGAACGCGAGCCATCCATGCAGGTGGCGTAACCGTCCATCCTCACCCCCCCCCCCGCAGGCGATTACTCGACCACGACCACGACCTCTGACCCCACCCCCCCCACCAAAATCCACAACCCTACCCTCGGAACAAAATAAAACAAATTTGCTTGAATCTCACGCTGCCTTTTGTTTGTAATTGACGACGCAATAGGCGAAGGGGAGGGATCTCATTTCTGGTGCCTGACGGGGGGGGGAGGGGGGAGGGGGCGGGGGAATTGGAGAGGAGAGAAGAGGGGGCAGAGGGCATCTCCGTGTATCTGTGTGTGCGTGCGTGCATCTTTGAGGAAACTCAAAGATCGGACGCGACAGAGCATGTATGTAGTCCAGCCGGACCAATTCACCACGTCTCTGTCTCTTGTCTCTCTGTTTCTGTTTCTCTATTTCTCTCTCTGTGTCTTTGTCTCTCTCTGTCTGTCTGTCTGTCTCTCTCTCTCTCTCTCGTTTGAATTCTCTCTCCCGTGA
>NW_012329667.1:0-1114 GCF_000151885.1 Dipodomys ordii
TTAGTATAGTGTCTTTTTGGTGAAGCCTTCAATTTGAAACTTTTACCTTCTACAAAGTTTTGGTGCAGTTTTATTAAGCAGTGTTCAATCATTGTCTTCCTTAGGGAGGAATGATCATTAATTTCTGTTCTAATTCTTTGATTTGTTAAAATTATAAAACGTCACTCTGTTCGAAGTTTCTGCATGCTGATTCTCTCCCTCCCCCCTCCCCCCGCCACCCCCTCGCCTTCGGGCTTCCCTGGAGTCCTGCTCCTAATTATCTCTTTAATATCTCTTTATCTTCCAGCCCCTGCTTCCTGACCGGATGGTGATATCTGAAGCACTCAGCGGCAACCAGACAGCCAGAGGGGAACGCGAGCCATCCATGCAGGTGGCGTAACCGTCCATCCTCACCCCCCCCCGCAGGCGATTACTCGACCACGACCACCACCTCCGACCCCCCCCCCGCACCAAAATCCACAACCCTACCCTCGGAACAAAATAAAACAAATTTGCTTGAATCTCACGCTGCCTTTTGTTTGTAATTGACGCAATAGGCGAAGGGGAGGGATCTCATTTCTGGTGCCTGACGGGGGGGGAGGGGGGAGGGGGCGGGGGAATTGGAGAGGAGAGAAGAGGGGGTAGAGGGCATCTCAGTGAATCTGTGTGTGTGCGTGCGTGCATCTTTGAGGAAACTCAAAGATCGGACGCGATAGAGCATGTATGTAGTCCAGCCGGACCAATTCACCACGTCTCTGTCTCTTGTCTCTCTGTTTCTGTTTCTCTATTTCTCTCTCTGTGTCTCTCTTTGTCTCTGTCTGTCTGTCTGTCTGTCTGTCTGTCTGTCTGTCTCTCTCTCTCTCTCTCTCGTTTGAATTCTCTCTCCCGCCCGCCCGCCCGCCCGCACTCCCTCCCTCCTTTTCCTCTCGACTTGCCAGTCAATCCTGGGGCTTGAGCTACTGTACTGGCGCTCCAACACACAACGGTCCCACTCCGAGCCTGCCTGCCTGCCTGCCTGCCTATGCATGGGCCCCATACTCCAACGAGTGACATCATCATCCCCACCCCACCCCTTCTCTGAAAAGAAGGCAGTCTCTCTCGGGGCCAGCCAGCCTGGGCCGGTTTTCTCAGTCAG
>NW_012329668.1:0-1114 GCF_000151885.1 Dipodomys ordii
AGAGAGAGAGAGAGAGAGAGAGAGAGAGAGAGAGAGAGAGCGCTAGAGAGCGTAGAGCGAGAAGCGAAGGAGAAGCAGTAGAAGCGAGAAGCGAAGCAGGAGAAGCGAAGCGAAGAAAAGAATAAGCAAAGAAGCAGAAGCAGAAGCATGGGAGAAGCAGAAGAAGGAGAAGGAGAAGGAGCAGCAGAAGGAGAAGCAGAAGCAGAAAGAGAAGCAGAAACAGAAGGAGAACAAGAAGGAGAAGCAGGAGATTCAGAAGAAGCAGAAGTAGAAGCAGAAGAAGCAAAAGAAGAAGAAGAAGCAGAAGAAGCATAAGAATCAGAAGCAGGAGAAGCAGAACCAGAAGAAAAAGAAGAAGCATAAGAAGCAGAAACAGAGGGAGAAGCAGAAGAAGGAGAAGGAGCAGCAGAAGGAGAAGCAGAAGGAGAATCAGGAGGAGAAGCAGAAGAAGGAGAAGCAGAAGAAGAAGCAGAAGCAGAAGAAGAAGCAGAAGCAGAAGAAGATGCAGAAGGAGAAGCAGGAGAAGCAGAAGAAGCAGAAGCAGAAGGAGAAGCAGAAGTAGGAGAAGGAGAAGGAAGGGCAGCAGAATCAATAGGAGAAGCAGAAGGAGAAGCAGAAGCAGAAGAAACAGAAGGAGAAGAAGCAGAAGCAGAAGAAGAAGCAGAAACAGAAGGAAAAGCAGAAAGAGAAGCAGGAGAAGCAGAAGAAGCAGCAGCAGGAGAAGCAGAAGCAGAAGAAGCCGAAGAAGCATACGCAAAACCTGAAGTAGAAGGAGAAGGAGGAGAAGCAGAAGAAGCAGAATCTGGAGAAGCAGAAGGAGAAGCAGAAGCAGAAAGAGAAGGAAAAGCATAAGGAGAAGTAGAAGAAACAGAAGAAGCAGAGGCAGTAGCAGAAGAAGCAGAAGATGCAGAAGCCGAAGGAGAAGCAGAAGGAAAAGCAGAAGAACGAGAAGGAGAATGAGAAGGAGAAACAGAAGGAGAAGCAGAAAGAGAAGCAGAAGAAGGAGCAGGAGAAGGAAAAGCAGCAGGAGAAGCAGAAAGAGCAGCAGAAGGAGAAGCAGGAGATGCAGAAACAGGAGAAGCAGAAGCAGAAGAAACAGGAGAAGGACAAGAAG
>NW_012329669.1:0-1113 GCF_000151885.1 Dipodomys ordii
ACCATTTATCATTCTGATGGCCCAGGCAAATTATATGACCAAATCAGACGAGTCATAATGTTAGTCGGGCCCACATAACATCATAATCTGCGCAAAATTGAGTGTAGACATATCCCCACCACCACCCCCCCACCCCCGCCTGTTTAACCCTGAAAACACCCATGAAGTCAGGGAGCTGTGTAGGTCTCTCTCCCTTAAAGAGCACCCACACTGTATTAGAGTATGTCCTTGTCTGTCTGTCTGTCTGTCTGTCTGTCTGTGCCTTTTTTGGGGGTCTGGTTGTCTGCTTGCCTGCTTGCTTACTTACTCCATAAAAATTCCACCAGAGTGCCCCCTCCAGAAATGCTTACTCAATGATCGAAATCAAGGGTCCTAAGGGAAGAGTCCCCCTACATGGAAGGGTAAAAAGTCACTAACCCTCACCTGTGTTTGGTGACAAGAAGAACTCCATACCAATAGTCTACCTTAATACATGAGGGCAGGCAGGGCAGGGAAGGAATAATTTATTCAGGTGATCTAGTCAGTCACACTAATGGGTCACTAGGGCTCCCCCTCCATGTGTCCCTCTGTCTGTCTGTCTCGCGCGGGCGCGCCTGTGTGTGTGTGTGTGTGTGTGTGTGTGTGTGTGTGTGTGTCCGTCCGTCCGTCCGTCCGTCCGTCCGTCTGTTTGTTGATTCAGGGGAATCTAGTTGGACTTGTGGATCTCTCGTTCCCCCTCCAGCTCTTTCCCTGTGTGTCTTTCTGTCGGTCTCGGGGTCTCTGTCTCTGTCTGTGAGTCTGTTTCTCTTTGTCTCTGTCTCTGTCTGTCTCTCCTCTCTGTCTCTCTGTCCTCTCCCCTCCGCCCCTCCCCTTGCTTTTCGTTGTGGACTCCAGGAAGAAATGCATTTCCGTCCCAGCGGGGCTCTGCTTACTCTGCCTGCCAGCCTGGAACCCACCCGCCAGGGGCAACTTCTTCCTTGGTGTCCCCGAAGGAAGGAGGGAGCAGGAATCGGTGTCCCAAAAGAGACTCTTATCTCCAATGAATCTCACACCCAGCTCAGCTCGCTAGCTAGCCCGTCTGCCTGCCTTGTCCACTCACACAGAACATGAAAGCCCACATGAGCTGGTGGACAC
>NW_012329670.1:0-1113 GCF_000151885.1 Dipodomys ordii
TACATAGTGTCCTGTACATCTCTTCATCACAATGGGTCAACCTGCAGCCCCATTTAAGCATTTTGCTATATCCTTTCCACTCCCCAAATTTCAAAAGTGAATATACAAGATGAAGAACATTGGAATCAAATACAGTGAAAACAGGGATTATATCGTGGGTGGATGAACCTACAAAAGAATCACATAGTGCATTATAAGTATATTAAAAACAAAACCAAGACTGACTTGGGGTATATTTCACTGAACATCATCTTATATGGTCATAATGACATAACTTTTGGTCTTCTCTGCTTGTCCTAGACATGTACTAGTCCTTGCAAAATAAGGGAAAGCATGGGACCTATGTTTCTCTGGGCCTGGCTTACTTCACTTAATATAATTTTAAACAAGTCTTTCCATTTCCTAACAATTGGGGCAATGTCATCCTTTGTAATGGAGGCATAGAATTCCATTGTGTGTGTGTTTGTGTTTGTGTTTGTGTGTGTGTGTGTGTGTGCGTGTGTGTATCACATTTTCTAGATCCGTTCATCTACTGAGGGGAATCAGGGTTGGTTCCATATCATAGCTATAGTGAGTAATGCTGCAACAAACATGGTTGTGCTGGTAGCTTTGGTCTGACCTTGCTTGTGATTATTTGGGTAAATGCCCAAAAGTGGGAATGCTGGGTCATAGGGAGCTCTATGTGGAGTCTTTTGAAGAACTTCCATACTGCTCTCCAAAGTCGTTGAACAAGTTTACACTCCCACTAACAATGCAGTAGGGTTCCCGCCAGCATCTGTAATTATTACATTTCTTGATTATAGACATTCTAACTGGAATGATGTGCTATCACAATGTTGTCTTGATTTGCATTTCTTTTATGGCTAGAAAAGTTGAGCATTTCTTCATGTGTCTAATGGGCATTTTTATTTCCTCTTCAGAGAAATCTCTCTTTAAGTCTTTGTTGTTTCTTTGAGGATTTGTTGTTGGGGAATTTAATTTTTTGAGTCCTAAGTATATTTTAGATATAAGACCTTGTTCATTTTATGACTCATGAAGATCGTCTCCCAGTACGTGGGCTGTCTACAGTTCTTGTTAGCTTTGATCTTTGCCTTGCAGAAGCTCTGTTGTTTC
>NW_012329671.1:0-1113 GCF_000151885.1 Dipodomys ordii
TTGCATTTCACTATTGCTTACTGCTAATTCCTGTTTCTCAAGCAATTGGGGCCCTGAAATATTATAGGAAATGAGAAATTGACATGACTCTTCAATTACTTTCTGTTGGCATGTTGCCTGGGCCTAGTTGAGAAGTCTTGACCCTGTTATCTGATGATGCGGGTAACTGGGACATAGGATCCTAGGACCCATACATCTTGCAGAAGAATAATATCTTTTATACATCATGTCAGAAAAATTTGGGTATAATCAATAGGAATGCTTCAGAAATATGGAGAAAAACATTTTGGAACCAGAGAGTTAAAACAATAAACAAAGCAGCAGAGTAAAATCCCTTATAGATTAGAGGAAAACAACATTTTATTTTACCATGTGAATTCAGAAGAACAATAACACTTAGAAGGTATCACAAGTTTATAGTGAAGACATTACATTGATACTTTTTATATTCTAGTATGTATTCTAAACCTAATTATTTATATTCCAATTCTCTTTATTGGAATAAATAATTATCAATTTATTTGTCAAATTATCAATTAATGCTAAGTTTCACTGTGTGAAATATGAAATCAGCACATATAAATATAAAATATATAACTATATGTAATATAATAAAAGGGCACATATTTTGCATTGTTCTGTTGTGGTTAGGGTATCAAAGACAACTCTGTTTTAAAGTATTATTGCATTATCTGTACCTCAGTGTTAGGTAGAGTTAGACCTAAAGCTTTACCATTTGTAGATTTACAGCTTGGAGGCAAGAGGAAACACTGTGATTAAGACATTACCAATTTAAGGCCTAATAATGAGGAGAAACATGGACTTCTCCTGGAGCAGTAGTGTAAGTTCCTGCCTGGTTGGAAGGTAGACAGGCCAGACATCAGGAAATCATCCATATGAAGAATTTTTTCACCTTGGCGTTAGCTACTTTTGAAATGGTAGGTATAATAAACACTTAAATTTTGATAAAATACCTTCTAGTCTAAACAGTTCTGTCCGAACTGTTCATCTCTCTATGATCCCTTGTAACTAAGATTAGTTTTGTTCTAGTAAGACAAACTATGCTGTCAGGGTAGGATATTCTGGTTGGTCTGTTCCTACGTGGAAGAAGGA
>NW_012329672.1:0-1113 GCF_000151885.1 Dipodomys ordii
TCACCCTCCGCTCCACCATTCTCTCCCTTCCCCCCTCCCCCCACCCCCCCCGCCTTCGGGCTTCCCTGGAGTCCTGCTCCTAATTATCTCTTTAATATCTCTTTATCTTCCAGCCCCTGCTTCCTGACCGGATGGTGATATCTGAAGCACTCAGCGGCAACCAGACAGCCAGAGGGGAACGTGAGCCATCCATGCAGGTGGCGTAACCGTCCATCCTCACCCCCCCCCGCAGGCGTTTATTCGACCACGACCACGACCTCCGACCCCCCCCCCCGCACCTAAATCCACAACCCTACCCTCGGAACAAAATAAAACACATTTGCTTGAATCTCACGCTGCCTTTTGTTTGTAATTGACGCAATAGGCGAAGGGGAGGGATCTCATTTCTGGTGCCTGACGGGGGGGGAGGGGGGAGGGGGCGGGGGAATTGGAGAGGAGAGAAGAGGGGGCAGAGGGCATCTCAGTGTATCTGTGTGTGTGCGTGCGTGCATATTTGAGGAAACTCAAAGATCGGACGCGACAGAGCATGTATGTAGTCCAGCCGGACCAATTCACCACGTCTCTGTCTCTTGTCTCTCTGTTTCTGTTTCTCTATTTCTCTCTCTGTGTCTCTCTTTGTCTCTGTCTGTCTGTCTGTCTGTCTGTCTGTCTGTCTCTCTCTCTCTCTCTCTCTCGTTTGAATTCTCTCTCCCGCCCGCCCGCCCGCCCGCCCGCACTCCCTCCCTCCTTTTCCTCTCGACTTGCCAGTCAATCCTGGGGCTTGAGCTACTGTACTGGCGCTCCAACACACAACGGTCCCACTCCGAGCCTGCCTGCCTGCCTGCCTGCCTATGCATGGGCCCCATACTCCAACGAGGCACATCATCATCCCCACCCCACCCCTTCTCTGAAAAGAAGGCAGTCTCTCTCGGGGCCAGCCAGCCTGGGCCGGTTTTCTCAGTCAGTCAGTGCGTGGTTTGTTTGTTCTTTTTTTTCCCCCATGCATTTCATGAGAGAAAACTGCAATTCACAAAACCACCACTAGATGGCGCGCGATCGCCGTCGACAAGGTGGATGGGGCGGCGGGAGGGGCAAAACACGGGTCGGGTCAGTCACTCACTCAGTCAGTCAGTC
>NW_012329673.1:0-1113 GCF_000151885.1 Dipodomys ordii
GAGAAGCAGAAGGAGAAGCAGGAAAAGCAGAAGAAACAGAAGCAGACGGAGAAGCAGAAAAAGGAGAAGGAGAAGCCGGAGCAGAAGAAGAACAGAAGGAAAAGCACAAGCAGAAAGAGATGCAGAAGGAGAAGCAGGAAATGCAGAAGACGCAGAAGCAGAAGGAGAAGAAGAAGGAGAAGAATCAGAATCAGAAGAAGCAGAAGCAGAAATAGAAAGAGAAGCCGACGAAGAGAAGCTGAACGAGAAGCAGGAGAAGCAGAAGAAGCACAAGCGGGAGAAGCAGAAGAAGAAGATACAGAAGAAGGAGAAGGAGCAGAAGCAGAAGGAGAAGCAGAAGGAGAAACAGAAAGAGAAGCAGGAAAATCAGAAGAAGCAGAAGCAGGAGAAGTAGAAGGAGAAGAAACAGGAGAAGGAAAAGAAGCAGAAAGAGAAGCAGTAGAAGAAGAAGAGGCAGGAAAAGAAGAAGCAGAAGAAAGAGAAGAAGAAGAAGAAGAAGAAGCAGCAGCATAAGGAGAAGCATAAGGAGAAGCATAAGGAGAAGTATAAGGAGAAGCAGTAGAAGGAGAAGAAGCAGAAGCAGGAGAAGCTGAAGCAGAAGAAAAAGCAGAAGAAAAAGAATAAGCAAAAGAAGCAGAAGCAGAAGCAGTGAGAGAAGCAGAAGAAGGAGAAGGAGAAGGAGCAGCAGAAGGAGAAGCAGAAGCAGAAAGAGAAGCAGAAACAGAAGGAGAACAAGAAGGAGAAGCAGGAGAATCAGAAGAAGCAGAAAGAGAAGGAGAAGAAGTAGAAGCAGAAGTAGAATCAGAAGAAACAGAAGAAGAAGAAGCAGAAGAAACAGAAGCAAAAGAAACAGAAGAAGGAGAAGAGCAGAAGCAGAAGCAGAAGGAGAAGCAGAAGAAGAAGCAGAAGCAGAAAGAGAAGCAGGAGAACCAGAAGAAGCAGGAGAAGCAGAAGCAGAAGAAACAGGAGAAGCCGAAGAATCAGAATCAGAATCTGAAGCAGAAGGAGAAACAGAAGAAGCACAATCTGAAGAAGAAGCAGAAGAAACAGAAATAGTAGAACAAGCAGAAGCAGAAGCACCAGGAGAAGCAGAAGAACAAGAAGGAGAAGGCG
>NW_012329674.1:0-1113 GCF_000151885.1 Dipodomys ordii
GAGGAAACAGCGGGACCCCAGCGGTGACAAAGCGGAGACTCAGCGGGGGACACAGTGGAACACAGCGGGGGACACAGCGGGACACAGCGCGGGACACTGCGGGACACAGTGTGGGACAGAGAGTGGGACACAGCGAGACACAGCGGGGACAAAGCTGGACACAGCGGGGTACACAGAGGGACACAGCAGGGACACAGCGGGGAAACAGCGTGACACACAAGGACACAGCTGGACACAGCGGGGGTACACAGCGGGACACAGCGGACACACAGGGGGGACACAGAGGGACACAGCGGGACACAGCAGGGACAGAGCAGGACACAGTCGGACACATCGGGACACAGCGGGGGACACAGCGGGACACAGCGGGGGACCCAGCGAGGACACAGCGGTGGACACAACGGTGGACACAGCGGGACACAGCGGGGAACACAGCGAGGACACAGCGGGACACAGCGGGAAACACTGCGAGGTCACAGCGGGGGACAAAGCAGGACAACACGGGACACAGTGGGACACAGTGGGACACAGCGGGGACACTGCAGGGGCACAGCGAGACAAAGCGGGCGACACAGCGAGACACACTGGGGGACACAGCGGGGGCCAGCAGGGGACAGAGAGGGGACACAGAGGGACACAGCGGGGGACACAGAGGGGTACACAGCGGGACACAGCCGGAAACACAGCGCGGACACAGCGGGACACACCGGGACACAGCGTCAATACAGCGGGGACAGAGCGGGTCACAGCAGGGACACAGCGGGACACAGCGGGGGACACAGTGGGACACAGCGGGGACACAGCGGGACACAGCGCGACACAGCGGGGGACACAGTGGAACATAGCGTGGGACACAGCGAGGACACAGCAGGACACAGCGGGACACAGCGGCGACACAGCAGGGACACAGCAGGGACACAGCGGGGACACAGCGGGGGACACAGCGGGACACAACGAGGAACACAGCGAGGACACAGCGGGACCCAGCAGGACACAGCGTCGATACAGTGGGGACACAGCAGGACACAGCGGGGTACACAGCTGGGGACAAAAAGGGACACAGCGGGGAGACACAGCGAGGACAAGCGGGACACAGCGGGACACAGCGAGGAC
>NW_012329675.1:0-1113 GCF_000151885.1 Dipodomys ordii
TCTGATCTTCGGTTCTCCTGTTCATCTGCATCTGCTTCTCAGCTACTGCACTTCTGCTTCTCTTTCTGCTTCTCCTTCTGGTTCTGCTTCTCCTTCTGCTCCTTCTCCTTCTTCTGTTTCTTCTTCTTCTTCTTCTGCTTCTCCCGCTTCTGCTTCTTCTGCTTCTCCTGCTTGTCCTTCTCCTTCTGCTTCTCCTTCTCCTTCTTCTGCTTCTCTTTCTGCTTCTGCTTCTTCTGATTCTCCAACTTCTCCTTCTTCTTCTCCTTCTATTTCTGCTTCTCTTTCTGCTTCTGCATCTCCTTCTGCTTCACCTTCTGCTGCTCCTTCTCCTTCTTCTGTTTCTCCCTCTGCTTCTGCTTCTTATGCTTCTTCTTTTTCTTCTGGTTCTGCTTCTCCTGCTTCTGCTTCTTATGCTTCTACTGCTTCTTCTTCTGTTTCTTCTGCTTCTTCTGCTTCTACTTCTCTTTCTGCTCCTGTTTCTCCTACTTGTTTTTCTGCTTCTTCTGCTTCTCTTTCTGCTTCTCATTCTGCTTCTGCTTTTCCTTCTGCTTCTCCTATTGCTTCTGCTGCTCTTCCTTCTCTTTCTCCTACTTCTTCTTCTTCTTCTGCTTCTTCTCCTTCTCCTGCTTCTCCTTCTGCATCTCCTACTGCTTGTGCTGTCCTTATGCTTATTCTTCTGTTTCTGCTTCTCCTTCTGCTTTTTCTGCTTCTCCTTCTGATTCTCCTTCTGCTTCTGCTTCTGTTTCTCCTGCTTGTTCTCGTTCTTCTGCTTTTCCTTCTGTTTCTCCTTCTGCTTCTGCTGCACCTGCTACTGGTTCTTCTGTTTCTTCTGCTCCTCCTTCTGCTTTTGATTCTCTTTCCTCTTCTGCTTCTCCTTCAGCTTCTCATTCTGCTTCTCCATATTCTGCTTCTTCTGCTTCCCCTGCTTCTCGTTCTGCTTCAGGTTCTGCTTCTGATTCTTCGGATTCTTATGCTTGTGCTTCTCCTGCTTCTGCTTCTTCTGCTTCCCCTTCTTCTGTTTCTTCTGCTTCTCCTTCTGCTTTTGCTTCTCTTTCTGCTTCTGCTTCTCCTTCTGCTTCTCCAGATTCTGCTTCTTCTACTTCTCCTGCTTCT
>NW_012329676.1:0-1113 GCF_000151885.1 Dipodomys ordii
TCTGAAATAGTCCCTTTAAGTACTTGAATCATGATCAGCAACAATACTGTAGACTCCATTATGAAGCTATTCAAGCATTAACCTTTTAAGTTAAAGACAGGATACTGATTATCCCATAATGGCATGCCACAACTAGATACATCTTCATGATTTATAACTATTATAGGTACTCTCCTCACTCTATTTATCATTTTCCAATTAAAATTTAAAAACTTTATTTTCTACCCACAACCACAAACTAAAGATCTTACACTCACCAAAATACCCAACCCTTGAGAACTAAAATGAACGAAAACCTATTCACCCCTTTCACTACCCCTACACTCCTAGGCCTACCCCTAGTAATTGCAATTATTATATTTCCATCTATCTTGTTCCCTCAACCCAAACGCTTAGTCAACAACCGACTCACAACTTTCCAATCTTGGCTTATAAATGCAATTATTAAACAAATAATAAATATACATAGTTTAAAAGGACGCGCTTGAACTCTCCTCCTAACCTCTCTAATCATCTTCATTGGCTCCACAAATCTTCTTGGTCTTTTACCCCATTCATTTACCCCTACCACACAACTTTCTATAAACCTAGGAATAGCTATCCCTCTATGAGCAGGAACGGTTCTCCTGGGATTTCGTCACAAAACTAAATCTTCATTAGCCCATTTCCTCCCACAAGGAACCCCCCTCCCCCTAATTCCAATACTTATTATTATCGAAACTATCAGCTTATTTATCCAACCCATAGCCCTTGCCGTACGACTAACTGCCAATATTACAGCCGGCCACTTACTAATCCACCTGATCGGAGGAGCCGCATTAGCAATTTACTCCGTCAGCCCAATTGGATCATTAGCAGCATTTATTATCTTAACCCTCCTAACAATCCTAGAATTTGCTGTAGCTTTAATCCAAGCCTATGTATTTACCCTACTAGTGAGCCTATACTTACATGACAACACCTAATGACCCATCAAACACACGCCTACCACATAGTTAATCCTAGCCCCTGACCACTCACCGGAGCCATATCAGCCCTCCTACTTACATCAGGCATAGTAATGTGATTCCATTATCAATCAATTACACTGCTATTATTAGGCATCTCATCCAT
>NW_012329677.1:0-1113 GCF_000151885.1 Dipodomys ordii
AAGGAGATGCAGATGGAGATGCAGGAGAAGCAGAAGAAGCAGAAGCTGAAGGAGAAGCTGAAATAGGTGAAGGAGAAGGAGGTGAAGCAGAAAGAGAAGCAGAAGTTGAATGAGAAGCTGAAAGAGAAGCAGGAGAAGCACAAGAAGTGAAAGCAGGAGAAGTTGAAAGAGAAGAAGCAGAAGAAGCAGAAACAGAAGCAGAAGTAGAATCAGAAGCAGAAAGAGAATCAGCAGAAGAAGTAGAACCTGAAATTCAGGCAGGAGAAACAGAAGAAGCAGTAGCAGAAGGAGAAGCAAAAAGAGAAGCAGAAGGAGAAGTAGAAGAAGCAGCAGAAGGAGAAGCAGCAGAAGAAGCAGAAAAACAAGCAGGAGAAGCAGAAATAGAAAGAGAAGTAGAAGCAGAAGAAGCTGAAGCAGAAGAAGAAGCAGTAGAAGCATAGAAGCAGAAGCAGGAGAAGCAGAAACAGAAGAAAAAGAAGAAGCATAAGAAGCAGAAGCAGAAGCAGAGGGAGAAACAGAAGGAGCAGCAGAAGGTGAAGCAGAAGGAGATGCAGAAGCAGAAAGAGAAGCAGAAACAGAAGGAGAAGAAGAAGGATTAGTTGGAGAATCAGAAGAAGCAGAATCAGAAGCAGAAGAAGGAGAAGAAAAAGCAGAAGCAGAGGAAAGGAAGGAGAAGCAGAAGAAGCAGAAGTGGGAGAAGCAGAAGAAGCAGAAGCGGGAGAAGCAGAAGAAGCAGAAGAAGTAGAAGAAACAGAAGAAGAAGAAGAAGAAGAAGAAGAAGAAGAAGAAGAAGAAGAAGAAGAAGAAGAAGAAGAAGAAGAAGAAGAAGAAGAAGAAGAAACAGAAGAAGGAGAAGGAGCAGAAGGAGAAGCAGAAGCAGAAGGAGAAGCAGAAAGAGAAGGAGAAGAAGCAGTAGCAGGAGAAGCAGAAGAACAACAAACAGAAGAAGCCGAAGAAGCAGAAGCAGGACCTGAAGCAGAAGAAACAGAACAAGCAGAAGAAGCAGAAGCAGAAGCAGAACGAGAAGCAGAAGAAGAAGAAGGAGAAGGAGAAAGAGAAGGATTAGGAGTAGGAAGAGCAGAAGGAGAATCAGAAGCCGAACGAGAAGCAGAA
>NW_012329678.1:0-1113 GCF_000151885.1 Dipodomys ordii
TTCTCCGACTTCTTCTTCTTCTGCTTCTCTTGCTGCTTCTGCTTCTGCTTATTCTACTATTACTGTTTCTTCTGCTTCTGCTTCAGATTGTGCTTCTTCTGTTTCTCCTTTTGCTTCAGATTCTGCTTCTGCTTCTTCGGCTTCTCCTGTTTCTTCTGCTTCTGCTTCTCCTGCTTCTTCTGCTTCTCCTGCTTCTCTTTCTGATTCTCCTTCTGATTCTGCTTCTCCTTCTGCTCTTCTCCTTCTTCTGTTTCTTTTGCTTCTGTTTCTTCTGCTTCTTCTTCTGTTTCTTCTGATTCTACTTCTGCTTCTCCTTCTTCTCCTTCTCTTTCTGCTTCTACTTATACTTCTTCTGATTCTCCTGCTTCTCCTTCTTGTTCTCCTGCTGTTTCTGCTTCTCTTTCTGCTTCTGCTTCTCCTTCTGCTGCTCCTTCTCCTTCTGCTTCTCCTTCTGATTCTGCTTCTTATGCTTATTCTTTTCCTTCTGCTTCTGCTTCTCTTGCTTCTGCTTCTTCTGCTTCTACTGCTTCTTCTTATGCTTCTCCTTATGCTTCTCCTTATGCTTCTCCTTCTTCTTCTTCTTCTTCTTCTTCTTCTTCTTCTTCTTCTTCTTCTTCTTCTTCTTCTTCTTCTTCTTCTTCTTCTTCTTCTTCTTCATCGTCTTCTTCTTCTTCTTCTTCTTCTTCTTCTTCTTCTTCTTCTTCTGCTTCTACTAATTCTCTTTCTGCTTCTCATTCTACTTCAGCTTATCCTTCAGCTACACCTATTCCTTTTGCTGCCATACCTAACTCCTACAGCTTCTCATTCTGCTTCTGCTGCAGCTTATGCTACAACAGCAACACCTGCAGATAGTCATTAGCCTTCTACAAATTCAGCTTCACCATCTGCTGCGGATTCACCTGAAGATACCCCAGAGAATTCACTTTCCCCTACCCGACCTCCGGCACCAAAATCCGATTTTGCTTCGGCTATTTAAGGCCTTGAGGGTAGTCTGGATCTGGATAGGAAGAGAGTGAAATAATAAATGGCGCGGATATCCCAGCTCGTTTAGGGTACCTTTTGATTAGTCCCTTCCGGAGTTACAAGAAACGGCTTATTCTGGATCCCCGGGAT
>NW_012329679.1:0-1113 GCF_000151885.1 Dipodomys ordii
TCAGGGTAGTCCATAGGGAGGAGAGCTCGAAGTCCTCGGCCACCAGTCGGGATCCAGAGTCCTCCATCTCCCAGGAAACTGTTCATTCAGGGTTTTCGCAACTCTCATTGTATACTGTGGCAGGTCGTGAGGCTCATTCCTGTCCTCACGAGGCTGCCAGACCCCAGGTGATCCACCCCAACCATCCCAACTCACAGACACTCCCCAGAAGCTAGCCAACATAGGGGTGGCTGCTGTCAGAGAAGCTGACCTTCCCCCTTCCTTCCTCCCCTCACCATCCTCTGCCAGGGCCTACCTTCCACTCCCCACCACCCCCAGCCCCAACTCCAGTGCAGCCTCCCCTGCAGCCTATACTCCCCTCCCCATCACCCCCAGCTCCAACCTTAGTGCAGTATCCCCCATGTCCTACCCGCCTCTCCCAACCTCCACCCCCAGCTCCAACTCCAATATGGCCAGTGCTCTGGGGAACACAACCACGTGGCCCAGGTAGCATCAAGGGTGCCACAGTGTGCAGCTGGCTGAGAGCTGGAGGCAGCATAGGTCTCTCTGATCAATGTCTTTCACTTTACTTACTCACGTATCCATTGTATTAATTTAGTACTTAATTTTTGGATCTTATAAGTATCATTTCATTAATCCTTTGCAGAATAGCTGGTAGAAATATAGTCCCAAAATTCAGATTGTCTTTTTTTAAATTATTTCCAGATTCAGAGATGCTTTAGGTAGTTATAATAATCATGAACTCTCACTTCCATAGCAGAGTGCTATTAAGAAAATGATTGCTTATGCATCTGTTATTAATTATTTACAATACTTAAAACTTTTAAAATTTCAAATATTACAGGAAGAACTTGGTTCATGATGAGTGGATGTTTGTGAGTAGGTTGAGCTGTTGCATATATATATTGTGTGTGTGTGTGTGTATGTGTTTGTGTGTGTGTAGGGAAGTGTACATGTATTATTGAAACGGATACAGATGATGAGTGCTGTTCTGAAATTGTTTCCTTTTTCTGAGATATACATTGTGGTGTTTTTTTGTTGGTGGTAGGCACTGACTACTTGCCTTTGCCTGATGTTCACTTTCCAGCTCACTTTTTCAATAAAAGTTTCTTA
>NW_012329680.1:0-1113 GCF_000151885.1 Dipodomys ordii
GTCCCACTGTGTCCCCCGCTGTATCACGCTGAATCCCGCAGAGTCCCGCTGTGTAACTGCTGTGTCCCCCGCTGAGTCCCCGCTGTGTCCCCCGCTGTGTCCCGCTGTGTCCCACCTGTGTCCCCAACTGTGTCAGGCTGTTTCCCGCTGTGTCCCTGCTGGAACCCGCTGTGTCCCGCTGTGTCCCCCACTGTGTCCCCAACTGTGTCCCGCTGAGTACCCACTGTGTCCAGCTTAGTCCCCGCTGTTTCTCGCTATGTCCCACGCTCAGTCTCGCACTGTGTTCCACTCTGTCCCCTGCTGTGTCCCGCTGTGTCCCCCGCTGTGTCCTACTGTGTCCCGCTGTGTCCCACTTTGTCCCCAGCTTTGTCCCCCGCTGAGTCCCCGCTGTGTCCCTGCTTTGTTCCGCTGTGTCCTCCCTGTGTCCCCCGCTGTGTCCCGCTGTGTCCCTCGTGTCCCGCTGTGTCCCTCTGTGTCCCGCTGTGTCCCGCTGAGTCCTCACTCTTTCCCACGCTGTGTTCCGCTGTGTCCTCGCTGTGTCCACCTATGTGTCCCTTTGTGTCCCCAGATGTGTACCCGCTGTGTCCCGCTGTGTCCCTGCTGTGTTTCCTGGTTGTGTCCCACTGTGTCCCCGCTTTGTTCCCCGCTGTGTCCCACTGTGTCGCGCTGTGTACCCTGCTGTGTCCTGATATGTTCCCGCAGTTTCCCCGCTGTGTCCCGCTGTGTCCCGTGGTGTCCCGCTTTGTCCCCTGCTGTATCCCCGGTGAGTCCCTGCTGTGTCCTGCTGTGTTCTCCCTGTGTTCCCCGCTGTGTCCCTGCTGTGTCCCGCTGTGTCCCGCTGTGTCCTCACTGTGTCCAATGCTGTGTTCTGCTGTGTCCTAGCTGTGTCCCCCGATGTGTCCCTTTGTGTCCCCAGTTGTGTACCCGCTGTGTCCCGCTGTGTCCCTGCTGTATCAACGCTGTGTCCCGCTGGGTCCCGCTGTGTCCTCGCTGTGTTCCCCGCTGTATCCCGCTGTGTACCCCTCTGTGTCCCCCTCTGTGTCCCGCTGTGTCCCCTGCTGTGTCAAAGCATGTGTTCCGCTGTATCCCGCTGTGAGCTGCTGTGTCCCGCTG
>NW_012329681.1:0-1113 GCF_000151885.1 Dipodomys ordii
AGGAGCAGAAGGACAAGCAGAAGAACGAGATGGAGAAGGAGAAGCAGAAGGAGAAGCAGAGAGACAAGCAGAAGAAGGAGCAGGAGAAGGAAAAGCAGCAGGAGAAGCAGAAAGAGAAGCCGAAGGAGAAGCAGGAGATGCAGAAACAGGAGAAGCAGAAGCCGAAGAAACAGGAGAAGGACAAGAAGCAGAAGGAGAAGCAGAAACAGAAGGAGAAGCAGAAAGAGAAGGAGGGAAAGCAGAAGAAGCAGAAGCAGGAGAAGCAGAAGCATAAGAATCCGAAGAAGCAGAAACAGAACCTGAAGCAGAAGGAGAAGCAGGAGAAGAAGAAGAAGCAGAATCTGGAGAAGCAGAATGAGAAGCAGAAGGAGAAGCAGAAGCAGAAAGAGAATCAAAAGTAGAAGGAGAAGCAGAAGAAACAAAAGAAGTAGAAGCAGTAGCAGGTGTAGCAGAAGCAGAAGGAAAAGCAGAAAAACAGGAAGGAAAAGGAGAAACAGAAGGAGAAGTAGAAGGAGAAGCAGAAAGAGAAGCAGGTAAAGCAGAAGAAGAAGAAGCAGAAGGAGAATCAGAAGGAGAAGCAGAAGAAGGAGAAGGAGAAACAGAAGCAGAAGAAGATGCAGAAGGAGAAGCAGGAGAAGCAGAAGAAGCAGAAGCAGAAGGAAAAGCAGGAGAAGCAGAAGAAGCAGAATCTGGAGAAGCAGAAGGAGAAGCAGAAGCAGAAAGAGAAGCAAAAGCAGAAGGAGAAGCAGAAGAAACAGAAGAAGCAGAGGCAGTAGCAGAAGAAGCAGAAGATTCAGAAGCAGAAGGAGAAGCAGAAGGAAAAGCAGAAGAACTAGAAGGAGAAGGAAATGGAGAAACAGGAGTAGAAGCAGAAAGAGAAGCAGAAGAAGGAGCAGTAGAAGGAAAAGCAGCAGGAGAAACAGAAAGAGCAGCAGAAGGAAAAGCAGGAAATGCAGAAACAGGAGAAGAACAAGCAGAAGAAACAGGAAAAGGACAAGAAGCAGAAGCAGAAGGAGAAGCAGAAAGAGAAGGAGGGGAAGCCGAAGAAGCAGAAGCAGGAGAAGGAGAAGCATAAGAATCCGAAGAAGCAGAATCAGAACCTGAAGCAGAAGG
>NW_012329682.1:0-1113 GCF_000151885.1 Dipodomys ordii
TTAACCTATAGAACAGCATAAGTAAACAAATAAACAAGTCCATTTACAAGTTATGTCTACTATCTAATAAACCGAAACATTAATGAAATAAAGCCACCGAATTTGGGTATATATTTTAAATCTTTAAAATTGACCCCCCGCCCCCCCCCCGCCTTCGGGCTTCCCTGGAGTCCTGCTCCTAATTATCTCTTTAATATCTCTTTATCTTCCAGCCCCTGCTTCCTGACCGGATGGTGATATCTGAAGCACTCAGCGGCAACCAGACAGCCAGAGGGGAACGCGAGCCATCCATGCAGGTGGCGTAACCGTCCATCCTCACCCCCCCCCGCAGGCGATTACTCGACCACGACCACGACCTCCGACCGCCCCCCCGCACCAAAATCCACAACCCTACCCTCGGAACAAAATAAAACAAATTTGCTTGAATCTCACGCTGCCTTTTGTTTGTAATTGACGCAATAGGCGAAGGGGAGGGATCTCATTTCTGGTGCCTGACGGGGGCGGAGGGGGGAAGGGGCGGGGGAATTGGAGAGTCGAGAAGAGGGGGCAGAGGGCATCTCAGTGTATCTGTGTGTGTGCGTGCGTGCATCTTTGAGGAAACTCAAAGATCGGACGCGACAGATCATGTATGTAGTCCAGCCGGACCAATTCACCACGTCTCTGTCTCTTGTCTCTCTGTTTCTGTTTCTCTATTTCTCTCTCTGTGTCTCTCTTTGTCTCTGTCTGTCTGTCTGTCTGTCTGTCTGTCTGTCTGTCTGTCTGTCTGTCTCTCTCTCTCGTTTGAATTCTCTCTACCGCCCGCCCGCCCGCCCGCACTCCCTCCCTCCTTTTCCTCTCGACTTGCCAGTCAATCCTGGGGCTTGAGCTACTGTACTGGCGCTCCAACACACAACGGTCCCACTCCGAGCCTGCCTGCCTGCCTGCCTGCCTATGCATGGGCCCCATACTCCAACGAGGCACATCATCATCCCCACCGACCCCTTCTCTGAAAAGAAGGCAGTCTCTCTCGGGGCCAGCCAGCCTGGGCCGGTTTCTCAGTCAGTCAGTGCGTGATTTGTTTGTTCTTTTTTTCCCCCATGCATTTCATGAGAGAAACTTCAATTCACAAAACCA
>NW_012329683.1:0-1113 GCF_000151885.1 Dipodomys ordii
TCACCGTCAATCGACACAGCTGACCCTTACAACTCATTATCCGGATCACGAGAAGACATAGAAACGTCTTTTATCGTTCCGCGGCTGGGATCCCGAGGGAAAAGGAAAAGGAAGAAGTCGCTCGTTCCCTGGATAGATCCGTCTCCCCTCCTCTCCACCATTCTCTCCCTCCCCCCTCCCCCCGCCCCCCCGCCTTCGGGCTTCCATGGAGTCCTGCTCCTAATTATCTCTTTAATATCTCTTTATCTTCCAGCCCCTGCTTCCTGACCGGATGGTGATATCTGAAGCACTCAGCGGCAACCAGACAGCCAGAGGGGAACGCGAGCCATCCATGCAGGTGGCGTAACCGTCCATCCTCACCCCCCCCGCAGGTGATTACTCGACCACGACCACGACCTCCGACCCCCCCCCGCACCAAAATCCACAACCCTACCCTCGGAACAAAATAAAACAAATTTGCTTGAATCTCACGCTGCCTTTTGTTTGTAATTGATGCAATAGGCGAAGGGGAAGGATCTCTTTTCTGGTGCATGACGGGGGGGGAGGGGGGAGGGGGCGGGGGAATTGGAGAGGAGAGAAGAGGGGGCAGAGGGCATCTCAGTGTATCTGTGTGTGTGCGTGCGTGCATCTTTGAGGAAACTCAAAGATCGGACGCGACAGAGCATGTATGTAGTCCAGCCGGACCAATTCACCACGTCTCTGTCTCTTGTCTCTCTGTTTCTGTTTCTCTATTTCTCTCTGTGTGTCTCTCTTTGTCTCTGTCTGTCTGTCTGTCTGTCTGTCTGTCTGTCTGTCTGTCTGTCTGTCTGTCTCTCTCTCTCTCTCTCTCGTTTGAATTCTCTCTCCCGCCCGCCCGTCCGCCCGCACACCCTCCCTCCTTTTCCTCTCGACTTGCCAGTCAATCCTGGGGCTTGAGCTACTGTACTGGCGCTCCAACACACAACGGTCCCACTCCGAGCCTGCCTGCCTGCTTGCCTGCCTATGCATGGGCCCCATACTCCAACGAGGCACATCATCATCCCCACCCCACCCCTTCTCTGAAAAGAAGGCAGTCTCTCTCGGGGCACAGCCAGCCTGGGCCGGTTTTCTCAGTCAGTCAGTGCGTGGTTTGTT
>NW_012329684.1:0-1113 GCF_000151885.1 Dipodomys ordii
CTCAAGAAGCTCTGAATGTTGCTCCATCATTTTTCCCTTTTTTAAGATACAAGGCCAAAGCCAGATGTAAAACAGTAGAGGCAAAGGCAGGAAACGATAGCAGGAATCACCACGGGACTCAGACAGAAGTGCACCCGACCCCCCCCCCGCCTACGGGCTTCCCTGGAGTACTGCTCCTAATTATCTCTTTAATATCTCTTTATCTTCCAGCCCCTGCTTCCTGACCGGATGGTGATATCTGAAGCACTCAGCGGCAACCAGACAGCCAGAGGGGAACGCGAGCCATCCATGCAGGTGGCGTAACAGTCCATCCTCAACCCCCACCCCCGCAGGCGATTACTCGACCACGACCACGACCTCCGACCCCCCCCCGTACCAAAATCCACAACCCTGCCCTCGGAACAAAATAAAACAAATTTGCTTGAATCTCACGCTGCCTTTTGTTTGTAATTGACGCAATAGGCGAAGGGGAGGGATCTCATTTCTGGTGCCTGACCGGGGGGGAGAGGGGGGAGCGGGCGGGGGAATTGGAGAGGAGAGAAGAGGGGGCAGAGGGCATCTCAGTGTATCTGTGTGTGTGCGTGCGTGCATCTTTGAGGAAACTCAAAGATCGGACGCGACAGAGCATGTATGTAGTCCAGCCGGACCAATTCACCACGTCTCTGTCTCTTGTCTCTCTGTTTCTGTTTCTCTATTTCTCTCTCTGTGTCTCTCTTTGTCTCTGTCTGTCGGTCTGTCTGTCTGTCTGTCTGTCTGTCTGTCTGTTTCTCCTTCTCTCTCTCGTTTGAATTCTCTCTCCCGCCCGCCCGCCCGCCCGCACTCCCTCCCTCCTTTTCCTCTCGAATTGCCACTCAATCCTGGGGCTTGAGCTACTGTACTGGCGCTCCAACACACAACGGTCCCACTCCGAGCCTGCCTGCCTGCCTGCCTGCCTATGCATGGGCCCCATACTCCAACGAGGCACATCATCATCCCCACCCCACCCCTTCTCTGAAAAGAAGGCAGTCTCTCTCGGGGCCAGCCAGCCTGGGCCGGTTTTCTCAGTCAGTCAGTGCGTGGTTTAATTTGTTCTTTTTTTTCCCCCATGCATTTCATGAGAGAAAACTGCAATCA
>NW_012329685.1:0-1112 GCF_000151885.1 Dipodomys ordii
GAAGGAGAAGCAGGAGAAGCAGAAGAAGCAGAATCTGGAGAAGCAGAAGGAGAAGCATAAGGAGAAGCAGAAGCAGAAAGAGAATCAAAAGCAGAAGGAAAAGCAGAAGAAACAGAAGAAGTAGAAGCAGTAGCAGTTGTAGCAGAAGCAGAACGAGAAGCAGAAGGAAAAGCAGAAAAACAGGATGGAGAAGGGAAACAGAAGGAGAAGCAGTAGGAGAATAAGAAGGAGAAGCAGAAGAAGGAAAAGGAGAAGCAGAAGCAGAAGAAGATGCAGAAGGAGAAGCAGAAGAAGCAGAAGCAGAAGGAGAAGCAGGAAAAGCAGAAAAGCAGAAGCAAAAGGAGAAGCAAAAGAAGGAGAAGGAGAAGCAGAGGCAGAAGAAGAAGCATAAGGACAAGCACAAGCAGAAGGAGATGCAGAAGGTGAAGCAGGAGAAGCAGAAGAAGCAGAAGCTGAAGGAGAAGCAGAAGTAGAAGGAGAAGGAGGAGAAGCAGAAGCAGAAGGAGAAGCAGAAGCGGAATGAGAAGCAGAAAGAGAAGCAGGAGATGCACTAGAAGCAGAAGCAGGAGAAGCCGAAAGAGAAGAAGCAGAAGAAGCAGAAACATTAGCAGAAGGAGAAGCAGAAGCAGACGGAGAAGCATCAGACGAAGTAGAACCAGAAATTCAGGCAGGAGAAACAGAAGAAGCAGAAGCAGAAGCAGAAAGAGAAGCGAAAAGAGAAGCAGTAGGAGAACTAGAAGAAGCAGCAGAAGGAGAACCAGCAGAAGAAGCAGAAAAACAAGCAGGAGAAGCAGAAGCAGAAAGAGAAGTAGAAGCAGAATAAACAGAAGCAGAAGAAGAAGCAGTAGAAGCACAAGAAGCAGAAGCAGGAGAAGCAGAAGCAGAAGATAAAGAAGAAGCATAAGAAGCAGAAGCAGAGGGAGAAACAAAAGAAGGAGAAAGAGCAGCAGAAGGTGAAGCAGAAGGAGATGCAGAAGCAGAAAGAAAAGCAGAAACAGAAGGAGAAGAAGAAGGAGAAGTTGGAGAATCAGAAGAAGCAGAAGCAGAAGCAGAAAGAGAAGGAGAAGAAGGAGAAGGAAAAGCAGAAGGAGAAAGACAAGCAGGAGAAGCAG
>NW_012329686.1:0-1112 GCF_000151885.1 Dipodomys ordii
TAGCGTTGATTCAGCGGTTACACAGCATTACACAGCGGGTTATACAGCTGGGGACACAAAGGGATACAGTGGTGGATACAGTAGGACACAGCGGGGACACAGAGGGGATTCAGCGGGGGACACAGCGGGTGACAAAGTCTAACACCATGGGACAAAGTGTTACACAGCGGGACACAGCGGGACACTGCGGGGACACATGGGGACACACCGGGGGACACAGTGGGACACAGCGGTATACAGCGGGGGAAACAGCGTGGGACAGCTTGGGACAGAGAGGGGATAAAGCGGGACACAGCGGGGGACAAAGAGGGAGACAGCGGGGGACACAGCGAGGACACAGCAGGACACAGCGGCGACATAGAGGGGACTCAGCGGGGGACACAGCGGGGGACAAAGTGGGACACCACGGGACACAGTGTGGCACAGTGGGACACAGCAGGGACACTGCGGGGACACATCGGGACAAAGCGGGGGACACAATTGGACACAGCGGGACACAGCGGGGGACACAGCGGGGGAGAGCGGAGACAGAGAGGGGACACAGCGGGACATAGCGCTGACACAGCTGGACACAACCTATTACACAGCGGGACACAGCGGGCACACAGCAGGACAGAGCGGGGGACACAGCAAGGACACAGCGGGGGACACAGCAGGGGACACATCGGGACACAGCGGGGAACACAGCGAGGACACAGCGGGACACAGCGGGACACAGCGTTGATAGAGTGGGGACACAGCGTTACACAGCTTGGGACACAGCTGTGGACACAACGGGACACAGTGGGGGCACAGCAGGACACAACGGGACACAGTTGGACACAGCGGGGACAAAGCGTGAGACACAGCCGGGGACAGAGCGGGAGACAGCGGGGGACACAGCGAGGACACAGGGGGACACAGCGGTGACACAGCGGGGGACACAGCCTGACACAGCGGGGGACACAGCGGGGGACACAACGGGACACAGCGGGACACAGTGGGAGACACAGGGGGGACACAGCGGGACACAGCGGGGGACACAGCGAGGACAATTTGGGAGACAGCGGGGACACACCGGTACTCAGCGGGGGACACAGCAGTACACAGCGCGACACAGCAGGACACAGCGG
>NW_012329687.1:0-1112 GCF_000151885.1 Dipodomys ordii
CTTCTCCTACTCCTAATCCTTCTCTTTCGCCTTCTCCTTCTTCTTCTTCATCTGCTTCTCCTAGTACTTCTGCTTCTGCTTATTCTACTATTTCTATTTCTTCTACTTCTACTTCAGATTATGCTTCTTCTGTTTCTCCTTCTGCTTCAGATTCTGCTTCTGCTTCTTCGGCTTCTCCTGTTTCTTCTGCTTCTGCTTCTCCTGCTTCTTCTGCTTCTCCTGCTTCTCTTTCTGTTCTCCTTCTGCTTCTGCTTCTCCTTCTGCTTCTGCTTCTGCTCTTCTCCTTCTTCTGTTTCTTTTGCTTCTGTTTCTTCTGCTTCTTCTTCTTCTGTTTCTTCTGATTCTACTTCTGCTTCTCCTTATTCTCCTCTTTCTGCTTCTACTTCTGGTGTTCTGATTATCCTGGTTCTCCTTCTTGTTCTCCTTCTGTTTCTGCTTCTCTTTCTGCTTCTGCTTCTCATTCTGCTGCTCCTTCTCCTTCTCCTTCTTCTGCTTCTCCCACTGCTTCTGCTTCTGCTTCTATTGCTTATTCTTTTTCCTCTGCTTCTGCTTCTCCTGCTTATGCTTCTACTGCTTCTCCTTATGCTTCTCCTTATGCTTCTCCTTATGCTTCTCCTTATGCTTCTCCTTATGCTTCTTCATCTTCTTCTTCTTCTTCTTCTTCTTCTTCTTCTTCTTCTTCTTCTTCTTCTTCTTCTTCTTCTTCTTCTTCTTCTTCTTCTTCTTCTTCTGATTCTCCCGCTTCTGCTTCTTCTGCTTCTCCTGCTTGTCCTTCTCGTTCTGCTTCTCCTTCTCCTTCTTCTGCTTCTCTTTCTGCTTCTTCTTCTGCTTCTTCTGATTCTCCAACTTCTCCTTCTTCTTCTCCTTCTGTTTCTGCTTCTCTTTCTGCTTCTGCATCTCCTTCTGCTTCACCTTCTGCTGCTCCTTCTCCTTCTTCTGTGTCTCCATCTGCTTCTGCTTCTTATGCTTCTTCTTTTTCTTCTGCTTCTTATGCTTCTACTGCTTCTTCTTCTGCTTCTGCTTCTTCTGCTTCTACTTCTCTTTCTGCTTCTGCTTCTCCTACTTCTTTTTCTGCTTCATACTGCTGCTTCTCCTTCTGCTGCTTCTTCTAC
>NW_012329688.1:0-1112 GCF_000151885.1 Dipodomys ordii
AGCGGGACACCAAGGGACACAGTGTGACACAGCGGGACACAGCGGGGTACAGAGCTGGGGACACAACAGGAAAAAGCGAGGGACACAGTGGGACACAGCTGGAAACACAGCGAGGACACAGCGGGACATAGCGGGACACAGCGTCGATACAGCAGGGACACAGAGGGACACAGCGGGGTACACAGCTGGGCACACAAAGGGACACATCGGGGGACACAGCGAGGACACAGCAGAACACAGCATGCGACACAGCGAGGACACAGCGGGACAGAGCAGGACACAGCGGGGGACACAGCAGGACACAGTGGGGGACACAGCGGGGAACTGAGCGGGACACAACTGGGAACACAAGTAGGACACAGCGGGACCCAGTGGGACACAGCATCGATACAGCGGGGACACAGCGTTACACAGCGGGTCACACAGCTGGGGACACAAAGGGACACAGCGGGGGACACAGCGGGGGACACAGCAAGGACACAGCGGAACACAGCGTGGGAAACAGTGATTACACAGCGGGACACAGCGGGACACTACAGGGACACAGCAGTAGACACAGCAGGGGACACAACGGGACACACCGGGGGACACAGGGAGGACACAGCGGGACATAGTGGGGACACAGCGAGGACTCACCTGGGGACACAGCGGGGGACAAAGCAGGACACCACGGGACACAGCGGGACACAGCGGGACACAGCAGGACACAGCGGGGGACACAGCAGGACACATCGGGGGACACAGTGAAACACAGTGCAGGACAGAGCGTGGGACACAGCGAGACACAGCGGGGACCAAGCTGGACACAGCGGGGTATACAGCGGGTCACAGCGGGTAAGAGCAGGGACACAGCGGGACACAGCGGGGGATACAGCGGGACACAGCGGGGGACACAGCGAGGACACAGCGGGATACAGCAGGTGACACAGCGAGGACACAGCAGTACATAGCGGAGAAACAGCGGGACCTAACGGGGACACAGCAGTGGATACAGCGGGACACAGCGGGGGACACAACGGGACACAGCGAGGGACACAGCGGGGGACACAGCGAGGACACAGCGGGGCACAGCGGGGACTCAGCGTGGGACACAGCGGGGGACAAAGCGGGAC
>NW_012329689.1:0-1112 GCF_000151885.1 Dipodomys ordii
GAAACCAGGTGAAGCTGTAGCTGAAGAATATAGGATGAAGGTCTAGAAGCAGAAGCAGAATGAGAAGCAGAATCAGAATGAAGGAGCTTAATGAGATGGACGGGGTAGCAGATGAAGCAGAAGCAGGAAAAGCAGATAGCATTAAGTATTCCGATGAAGCAGAAGCAGAACCTGAAGCAGAAGGAGAAGCAGAAGATGCAGATTTTTGTGTAAGCAGAATGAGAAGCAGAAGGAGAAGCAGAAGCGGATAGAGAATCATTAGCAGAAGGAGAAGCAGAAGAAACTGAAGAAGCAGAAGCAGTAGCAGTAGCAGCAGAAGTAGAAGGAGAAGCAGAAGGAAAAGCAGAAAAATGAGAAGGAGAAGGAAAACAGTAGCAGAAGCAGAAGGAGAATCAGAAGGAGAAGCAGAAGAAGCAGAAGGAGAAGAGAATGAGAAGCAGAAGAGGAAGCATAAGGACAAGTACAAGCAGAAGGAGATGCAGAAGGAGAAGCAGGAGAAGCAGAAGAAACAGAAGCAGAAGAAGAAATAGAAGTAGGAGAAGGAGAAGAAAGAGCAGCAGAAGGAGAAGCAGAAGAAGAATGAGAAGCAGAAAGAGAAGCAGTAGAAGCAGAAGAAGCAGGAAAAGCAGAATCAGAAGAAAGAGAAGAAGAAGAAGAAGAAGAAGAAGAAGAAGAAGAAGAAGAAGAAGAAGAAGAAGAAGAAGAAGAAGAAGAAGAAGAAGAAGAAGAAGAAGAAGAAGAAGGATAAGGAGAAGCATAAGGAGAAGCATACGGAGAAGCAGTAGAAGCAGAAGAAGCAGAAGCAGGAGAAGCAGAATCAGAAGAAAAAGAATAAGCAAAAGAAGCAGAATCAGTGGGAGAAGCAGAAGAAGGAGAAGGCGAAGGAGCAGCAGAAGGAGAAGCAGAAGCAGAAGAATCAGGAGAAGCAGAAGCAGAAGAAACAGAAGAAGGAGAAGAGCAGAAGCAGAAGCAGAAGTAGAAACAGAAGCAGAAGGAGAAGGAGAAAGAGTAGCAGGAGAAGCAGAAGAAGCTGAAGCAGGAGAAGCAGAAGGAGAAGAAGCAGAAAAAGCAGAAGCAGAACCTGAACCAGAAGGAGAAGCAGGAGAAGCAGA
>NW_012329690.1:0-1112 GCF_000151885.1 Dipodomys ordii
TCACAAACACAAGCAGCAGGAAAGCAGAAGAAAGAATTGATCCAACACACAAGTAGTTTATCAGAATCAGTTGATTATAGCAAATCTTTTATCCTTGGCTAAACAGAACCCCCGCCCCCCCCGCCTTCAGGCTTCCCTGGAGTCCTGCTCCTAATTATCTCTTTAATATCTCTTTATCTTCCAGCCCCTGCTTCCTGACCGGATGGTGATATCTGAAGCACTCAGCGGCAACCAGACAGCCAGAGGGGAACGCGAGCCATCCATGCAGGTGGCGTAACCGTCCATCCTCACCCCCCCCGCAGGCGATTACTCGACCACGACCACGACCTCCGACCCCCCCCCGCACCAAAATCCACAACCCTACCCTCGGAACAAAATAAAACAAATTTGCTTGAATCTCACGCTGCCTTTTGTTTGTAATTGACGCAATAGGCGAAGGGGAGGGATCACATTTCTGGTGCCTGACGGGGGGGGGAGGGGGGAGGGGGCGGGGGAATTGGAGAGGAGAGAAGAGGGGGCAGAGGGTATCTCAGTGTATCTGTGTGTGTGCGTGCGTGCATCTTTGAGGAAACTCAAAGATCGGACGCGACAGAGCATGTATGTAGTCCAGCCGGACCAATTCACCACGTCTCTGTCTCTTGTCTCTCTGTTTCTGTTTCTCTATTTCTCTCTCTGTGTCTCTCTTTGTCTCTGTCTGTCTGTCTGTCTGTCTGTCTGTCTGTCTGTCTCTCTCTCTCTCTCGTTTGAATTCTCTCTCCCGCCCGCCCGCCCGCCCGCCCGCCCGCACTCCCTCCCTCCTTTTCCTCTCGACTTGCCAGTCAATCCTGGGGCTTGAGCTACTGTACTGGCGCTCCAACACACAACGGTCCCACTCCGAGCCTGCCTGCCTGCCTGCCTATGCATGGGCCCCATACTCCAACGAGGCACATCATCATCCCCACCCCACACCTTCTCTGAAAAGAAGGCAGTCTCTCTCGAGGCCAGCCAGCCTGGGCCGGTTTTCTCAGTCAGTCAGTGC
Source organism: Dipodomys ordii (assembly GCF_000151885.1). NCBI lineage: Eukaryota > Metazoa > Chordata > Mammalia > Rodentia > Heteromyidae > Dipodomys > Dipodomys ordii. Next base: position 1,019 of record NW_012329690.1, read on the forward strand.
GTGGTTTGTTTGTTCTTTTTTTTCCCCCATTCATTTCATGAGAGAAAACTGCAATTCACAAAACCACCACTAGATGGAGCGCGTTCGCCGTCGA
>NW_012329691.1:0-1112 GCF_000151885.1 Dipodomys ordii
GGGGAGTATCCTTTCAAGTGAAGGGCATCAAAAAATAAGAAAATAAATCAAAGAATAATAAAACCAATCACGATGTCACTCAACATCTTATTTGCTTCAGTTATTATTAAAGGTAAACCGTAGTTATGGACGTGATTTCGTACTCTTCTGTTTCCCATACTCCCCAGCCGCAGCACAGAAGAAAAATAAAACATGCGAGCAATCAATTTCGGAAAAGCCATATATAAAAAAATATACTATAAAGGTAGCATTCCTGCACACACAGGTGGATTTATGCGAAATCCATTAGAGACCTCTACTTCAGGATTTAAAACAACAATCAAGGGAAGGACGCCGCCCCCCCCCGCCTTCGGGCTTCCCTGGAGTCCTGCTCCTAATTATCTCTTTAATATCTCTTTATCTTCCAGCCCCTGCTTCCTGACCGGATGGTGATATCTGAAGCACTCAGCGGCAACCAGACAGCCAGAGGGGAACGCGAGCCACCCATGCAGGTGGCATAACCGTCCATCCTCACCCCCCCACCCCCGCAGGCGATTACTCGACCACGACCACGACCTCCGACCCCCCCCCGCACCAAAATCCACAACCCTACCCTCAGAACAAAATAAAACAAATTTGCTTGAATCTCACGCTGCCTTTTGTTTGTAATTGACGCAATAGGCGAAGGGGAGGGATCTCATTTCTGGTGCCTGACGGGGGGGGTGAGGGGTGAGGGGGCGGGGGAATTGGAGAGGAGAGAAGAGGGGGCAGAGGGCATCTCAGTGTATCTGTGTGTGTGCGTGCGTGCATCTTTGAGGAAACTCAAAGATCGGACGCGACAGAGCATGTATGTAGTCCAGCCGGACCAATTCACCACGTCTCTGTCTCTTGTCTCTCTGTTTCTGTTTCTCTATTTCTCTCTCTGTGTCTCTCTTTGTCTCTGTCTGTCTGTCTGTCTGTCTGTCTGTCTGTCTGTCTGTCTCTCTCTCTCTCTCTCTCCCTCTCTCGTTTGAATTCACTCTCCCGCCCGCCCGCCCGCCCGCACTCCCTCCCTCATTTTCCTCTCGACTTGCCAGTCAATCCTGGGGCTTGAGCTACTGTACTGGCGATCCAACACACAACGGTCCCACTCC
>NW_012329692.1:0-1112 GCF_000151885.1 Dipodomys ordii
CCGCCCCAACCCCCCCGCCTTCGGGCTTCCCTGGAGTCCTGCTCCTAATTATCTCTTTAATATCTCTTTATCTTCCAGCCCCTGCTTCCTGACCGGATGGTGATATCTGAAGCACTCAGCGGCAACCAGACAGCCAGAGGGGAACGCGAGCCATCCATGCAGGTGGCGTAACCGTCCATCCTCACCCCCCTCCCGCAGGCGATTACTCGACCACGACCACGACCTCCGACCACCCCCCGCACCAAAATCCACAACCGTACCCTCGGAACAAAATAAAACAAATTTGCTTGAATCTCACGCTGCCTTTTGTTTGTAATTGACGCAATAGGCGAAGGGGAGGGATCTCATTTCTGCTGCCTGACGGGGGGGAGGGGGGAGGGGGCGGGGTAATTGGAGAGGAGAGAAGAGGGGGCAGAGGGCATCTCAGTGTATCTGTGTGTGTGCGTGCGTGCATCTTTGAGGAAACTCAAAGATCGGACGCGACAGAGCATGTATGTAGTCCAGCCGGACCAATTCACCACGTCTCTGTCTCTTGTCTCTCTGTTTCTGTTTCTCTATTTCTCTCTCTGTGTCTCTCTTTGTCTCTGTCTGTCTGTCTGTCTGTCTGTCTGTCTCTCTCTCTCTCTCTCATTTGAATTCTCTCTCCCGCCCGCCCGCCCGCCCGCACTCCCTCCCTCCTTTTCCTCTCGACTTGCCAGTCAATCCTGGGGCTTGAGCTACTGTACTGGCGCTCCAACAGACAACGGTCCCACTCCGAGCCTGCCTGCCTGCCTGCCTGCCTATGCATGGGCCCCATACTCCAACGAGGCACATCATCATCCCCACCCCACCCCTTCTCTGTAAAGAAGGCAGTCTCTCTCGGGGCCAGCCAGCCTGGGCCGGTTTTCTCAGTCAGTCAGTGCGTGGTTTGTTTGTTCTTTTTTTTCCCCCATGCATTTCATGAGAGAAAACTGCAATTCACAAAACCACCACTAGATGGCGCGCGTTCGCCGTCGACAAGGTGGATGGGGCGGCGGGAGGGGCAAAACACGGGTCGGGTCAGTCACTCACTCAGTCAGTCAGTCCTCACCTACCCGGCAGTGGGGAGTGAGAGTTCTGACATACACATATGA
>NW_012329693.1:0-1112 GCF_000151885.1 Dipodomys ordii
CTCTGCTGCTTGCTACAAATCTCCAGTCTGCACTTCATTTCAATGACACTCTATTTCTGATTTTTTTAAAGTAGAAAACCCAGCAAAGACTTTTGATTCAGGATTTAATTCATTGTATATGTTCTACACCATAAATGTGTGATGCTTCATACATTGTGGCTAATAGGTTTTTATTATGTTTTGGGCTTCTAATGTGATCCTGTGTTATTCCCAAATTAATGAATTTGGTTACTTTGCATCTTGCACAAGTACTTCCATATTGTTCCCAGTTTAATGAACTGATACTTTATAGTATCATCACAGTAACACTAATCCAAGGATTGCTAGGGATCAGAAGATTAAGTCCAAACAGGAAAATCTATGAGATATGAATCTCCAATTAACCACTAAAAAGCCAAAAGAAGACCTGTGGCTCAGTGGTTACTGCCATCCTTGCACAGAATAAGCAGATGACAGGACCCAAGGCCTGAGCTGAAGACCTGTAGTGGGTACATGTCTGGAGCTGACAGTAAAACTCAAAGGTCATCTTGACCCTTGTGCTCACTTGAAGGCACATGCAAGAAACTGGCTTACTTGAATAACACCAGGTGCCTAGGATTGCTTTGCTATGTCTGCAGAGTTTGTTTTACTTTCAACCAGTTGACCTTGTCTTGTTTTTACTGTACTCTGTTTTTACCAAAATTTTTCTTATTTTTCTGGACTATAGTAACCTTATATTACCTCTTGACTTCTAACCGTATATATTAGGAAAAGTTAAAAATAAACGGTGCTGCAGTCTTGAAATGCAGACATCTCCACCCCATCCTTTGTCTTATGTCTTTTTCCCCCTCATCCTCGCCCCCTGTATCAGGATTCCCTTTCGTTGCTGGAGGCTCCAGCAGGCTTTTGGGTTTTGTTTTTGCCAGTCCTGGGGCTTGAACTCAGGGCATGAGATGTGTTCCTGAGTTTCTTTCCTCAAGGCTGGTGCTCTAACACTTTGGGCAAAGTGCCACTTCTGGCTTTTTCTGTTATGTGGTACTGAAGAATTGACCCAGGGCTTCATGCATGGTAAGCAAGCATTCTACAAATAAGCCACATTCCTAGCCCCCCAGTCCATGGTTTTATTGAAACTC
>NW_012329695.1:0-1112 GCF_000151885.1 Dipodomys ordii
GAGGCAGAAGCTTGAAGGAGTATCAGAAGAAGTGAGCAGCAGAAGGTGAAGCAGTAAGTAGTTGCTGAATGCTGAATGTTGATGCAGTAACAGAATGAAGATGATGAATGATTAGTTGGAGTATCTTGAAGTAGCAGTAGCAGAAGCAAAAGATGGATAAGAATATGCAGATGCAGAGGTATTGAAGTATATGCAGTAGAATCAGAAGTGGTAGTATGCAGATGAAGCTGATGTATGCAGAAGATGTAGAAGAAGAAGAAGAAGAAGAAGAAGAAGAAGAAGAAGAAGAAGAAGAAGATGAAGAAGAAGAAGAAGAAGAAGAAGAAGAAGAAGAAGAAGAAGAAGAAGAAGAAGAAGAAGGAGCAGAAGGAGCAGAAGGAGAAGCAGAAGCAGAAGGAGAAGCAGAAAGAGAAGGAGAAGAAACAGTAGCAGGAGAAGCAGAAGAACAACAAACAGAAGAAGCCGAAGAAGCAGAAGCAGGACCTGAAGCAGAAGAAACAGAACAAGCAGAAGAAGCAGAAGGAGAAGCAGAACGAGAAGCAGAAGAAGAAGAAGGAGAAGGAGAAAGAGAAGGATTAGAAGTAGGAAGAGCAGAAGGAGAATCAGAAGCAGAACGAGAAGCAGAAGGAGCAGCAGAAGGAGAAGCAGAAGGAGAAGCAGAAGAAGGAGAAACAGAAGCAGAAGAAGCAGCAGAAGGAGAAGCAGAAGCAGAAGAAGATGCAGAAGGAGGAGCAGGACAAGCAGAAGAAGCAAAAGCAGGAAAAGCAGAAGTAGGAGAAGGAGAAGGAGAAGGAAGGGCAGAAGAAGGAATAGGAGAAGCAGAAGGAGAAGCAGAAACAGAATGAGAAGCAGAAAGAGAAGCAGTAGAAGCAGAAGAAGCAGGAAAAGCAGAAGCAGACGAAAGAGAAGAAGAAGAAGAAGAAGAAGAAGAAGAAGAAGAAGAAGAAGAAGAAGAAGAAGAAGAAGAAGAAGAAGAAGAAGAAGAAGAAGAAGAAGACGATGATACGGAGAAGAAGAAGAAGAAGGAGAAGCATAAGGAGAAGCAGAAGAAGCAGAAGCAGGAGAAGCAGAGCAGGAGAAGCAGATGAAAAAGAATAAGCAAAAGAAGCAGA
>NW_012329696.1:0-1112 GCF_000151885.1 Dipodomys ordii
TCTTTAATATCTCTTTATCTTCCAGCCCCTGCTTCCTGACCAAGATGGTTGATATCTGAAGCACTCAGCGGCAACCAGACAGCCAGAGGGGAACCGAGCCATCCATGCAGGTGGCGTAACCGTCCATCCTCACCCCCCCACCCCCGCAGGCGATTACTCGACCACGACCACGACCTCCGACCCCCCCCCCGCACCAAAATCCACAACCGTACCATCGGAACAAAATAAAACAAATTTGCTTGAATCTCACGCTGCCTTTTGTTTGTAATTGACGCAATAGGCGAAGGGGAGGGATCTCATTTCTGGTGCCTGACGGGGGGGGGGAGGGGGGAGGGGCGGGGGAATTGGAGAGGAGAGAAGAGGGGGCAGAGGGCATCTCAGTGTATCTGTGTGTGTGCGTGCGTGCATCTTTGAGGAAACTCAAAGATCGGACGCGACAGAGCATGTATGTAGTCCAGCCGGACCAATTCACCACGTCTCTGTCTCTTGTTTCTCTGTTTCTGTTTCTCTATTTCTCTCTCTGTGTCTCTCTGTCTCTGTCTGTCTGTCTGTCTGTCTATCTGTCTGTCTGTCTGTCTCTCTCTCTCTCTCGTTTGAATTCTCTCTCCCGCCCGCCCGCCCGCCCGCACTCCCTCCCTCCTTTTCCTCTCGACTTGCCAGTCAATCCTGGGGCTTGAGCTACTGTACTGGCGCTCCAACACACAACGGTCCCACTCCGAGCCTGCCTGCCTGCCTGCCTGCCTATGCATGGGCCCCATACTCCAACGAGGCACATCATCATCCCCACCCCACCCCTTCTCTGAAAAGAAGGCAGTCTCTCTCGGGGCCAGCCAGCCTGGGCCGGTTTTCTCAGTCAGTCAGTGCGTGGTTTGTTTGTTCTTTTTTTTCCCCCATGCATTTCATGAGAGAAAACTGCAATTCACAAAACCACCACTAGGTGGCGCGCGTTCACCGTCGACAAGGTGGATGGGGCGGCGGGAGGGGCAAAACACGGGTCGGGTCAGTCACTCACTCAGTCAGTCAGTCCTCACCTACCCGGCAGTGGGGAGTGAGAGTTCTGACATACACATACATATAGGTTGTTATGATTCATTATTATCATCATTGCTTTC
>NW_012329697.1:0-1111 GCF_000151885.1 Dipodomys ordii
ACTTCTGCTTCTGTTTCTGCTTCTTCACTTTCGGCTTCTTCCGCTTCTGCTTCTTCTGCTTCTCCTTCCTTTCCTCTGCTTCTGCTTCACCTTCTCCTTCTTCTGCTTCTCTTTCTGCTTCTGCTTCTTCTGATTCTCCAACTAATCCTTCTTCTTCTCCTTCTGTTTCTGCTTCTCTTTCTGCTTCTCCATCTCCTTCTGCTTCACCTTCTGCTGCTCCTTCACATTCTTCTGTTTCTCCCTCTGCTTCTGCTTCTTATGCTTCTTTTTGTTCTTCTGCTTCTGCTTCTCCTGCTTCTGATTCTTATGCTTCTACTGCTTCTTCTTCTTCATCTGCATCTTCTGCTTCTACTTCTCTTTTGCTTCTGCTTCTCCTGCTTGTTTTTTCTGCTTCTTCTGCTGCTTCTCCTTCTACTGCTTGTTCTACTTCTCCTTCTGCTTCTCTTTTTGCTTCTCTTTCTGCTTCTGCTTCTTCTGTTTCTCCTGCCTGAATTTCTGGTTCTACTTCTTCTGCTGCTTCTCCTTCTGCTTCTGCTTCTACTTCTGCTTCTGTTTCTGCTTCTTCTGCTTCTTCTCTTTCGGCTTCTCCTGCTTCTGCTTCTTGTGCTTCTCCTGCTTCTCTTTCTGCTTCTCATTCCGCTTCGGCTTCTCCTTATGCTTCTGCTTCTCCTCCTTCTCCTTCTCCTACTTCTGCTTCTCCTTTAGCTTCTGCTTTTTCTGCTTCTCCTGCTTCTCCTTCTGCCTCTCCTTCTGCTTGTGCTTGTCCTTATGCTCCTTCTTCTTCTTCTGCTTCTGCTTCTCCTTCTTTTGCTTCTGCTTCTTCTGCTTTACCTGCTTCTCCTTCTGCTTCTGCTACTTCTGCTTCTCCTGCTCCTCCTTCTGCATCTTCTTCTACTTCTGCTTCTCCTTCTCTTTCTCCTGCTTCTCCTTCTGATTCTCCTTCTCCTTCTTCTTCTTCTTCTTCTTCATCTTCTTCTTCTTCTTCTTCTTCTTATTCTTCATCTTCATCATCTTCTTCTTCTTCTTCTTCTTTATCTTCAGCTATACCAGCAAACTCTTTCAGCTTCTCCTTCTGCTTCTCCTAGAAAAACCTTAAACCTTCTAGTTCTTC
>NW_012329698.1:0-1111 GCF_000151885.1 Dipodomys ordii
GCTTCTCCTTCTTCTCCTTCTGCTTCTCTTTCTGCTTCTGCTTATCCTTCTGCTTCTCCTACTCCTAATCCTTCTCTTTATCCTTCTATTTCTCCTTCTTCTGCTTCTCATTCTGCTTGTGCTTCTCCTTCTACTTCTGCTTCTCATTCTGTATCTCCTTCTGCTTCTGCTTCTCCTTGTTCTGCTTCTCCTTGTCTGCTTCCCCTTCTGCTTCTTCTGCTTCTCCTTCTTCTGATTTTCCTGCTTCTCCTTCTCCTTCTCCTTCTGCTTCTCATTCTGCTTCTCCTTCTTCTGAATCTTCCTCTTCTTCTTCTTCTTCTTCTTTTTCTTCTTCTTCTTCTTCTTCTTCTTCTTCTTCTTCTTCTTCTTCTTCTTCTTCTTCTTCTTCTTCTTCTTCCTCTTCTTCTTCTTCTTCTGCTTCGCCTTCTGCTTCTGCTTCTCCTTCTGCTACTGCTTCAATTTCTCCTTCTTCTCCTTCTCATTCTGCTTCTTCTGCTTCTTATGCTTCTGCTTCTTCTGCTTCTCCTTCTGCTTCTCCTTCTTCTTCTCCTTCTTCTTCTGTTATCCTTCTATTTCTCCTACTCCTAATCCTTCTCTTTCTCCTTCGCCTTCTTTTTCTCCTGCTTCTCCCTCTGCTTCTCCCTCTGCTTCTCCTTCTCCCTCTGCTTCTCCTTCTCCTTCTTCTTCTTCTTCTTCTTCTTCTTCTTCTTCTTCTTCTTCTTCTTCTTCTTCTTCTTCTTCTTCTTCTTCTTCTTCTTCTTCTTCTTCTTCTTCTTCTGCTTCTCCTCCTCCTCCTCGTTCACCTCCTCCTCCTCCTCCTCCTGCTCCTCCTCCTCCTCGACCTGCTGCTCCTCCTTCTTCTTCTCCTTCATCTTGATCATCTCCTTTCTTGGTTTTCTCTTATTCCAACTTTACTTTTACCTCCTACCTCTTAACTTCTTCTTCTTCTAATCCATATTCAAATCCTTCTTCTCCAATTTATATTTATGGTCAAAACTACTAGAGACCTTCCACAACATGGTCCTCCACGTAAAAAAAAAAACACTACATACTAATCAAAATCATATTATCATTTAATAAAAGACAGAAATCCATGCTAGAAAATAGATAT
>NW_012329699.1:0-1111 GCF_000151885.1 Dipodomys ordii
ATAGTCGCAGCTTGTCCTAGTGAAAAGAAGATATGAGTTTCACTGTCTGGTATATATACACAATGGAATTCTATGCCTCCATCAGAAAGAATGACATTGCCCCATTTGTTAGGAAATGGAAAAACTTGGAAAAAATTATATTAAGTGAAGTAAGCCAGGCCCAAAGAAACATAGGTCCCATGGTTTCCCTTATTTGCAATATCTAGTATATCTATGAGTCAAGGGGAAAAGGTCAGATAATGTGATGTCAGGAAAATGAACCCTCAGATATGTATCTTAATGTTTTTTCTTTCATGCATGTGTTTCTAATGCATTTATAAGATTATCTCTTTGTTGCTTTGTATGTCCCTCCCCCACAGTATAACCCCTGCTTTCACTATATTTGATGTCAGTATAACTTGAGGAGGAGATGGGGAAAAACCAGTTGTTTAAAGATACAGGTGGACCTGTTGCAACAATGAGAAATACAAGTTGTCATGTCCAAAACGAGCTTTACAACGTGGGTGCAGGGGGGGGAAGGGGGGAAGGAGAAGGATTGGGATTGCGGGGGGAGGGGGAGGCTGGGAAAGGATATGAAGGGTAAACCAAAGGAGGAGGCTGCAATGCTTGGTAAGAAATGTACGCATTATCCTGCCCATGTAATTGTAGCCCCTCTGTACAGTATGTTCACAAATAAAATAAAATAATAATAATAAAAGAAATATATGCTCAGCTATTTCTTTGGGTATTCCTTTCCTTCCTAATTCTCTCATGTTATATACATGTTCTAATAAATTAGTTCAACTGAGTACCTGTAGCTCATACATGTAATGGGAGGATTGTGGTTCAAGGCCAATCCAGGCAAAAATTCCAGACCCCATGACAATCAAAAGCTAGACATGGCGCTATGCACCTGTCCTTCTAGCCACTTGGAAAGCATAAATAGGTAGACTGTAGTACAAATGGGTCTGTACACATATATAGTCACCTTTTCATAAAATAATAAAGAAGGGCTGGAGGTAAAGTTCAAATGATAGAGCAACAGTTGAACAATAACAAGGCTCTGAGTTCAACCCTCAGTACCACCAAAACAATAACAAAAATGTTTATATATTTTTCTCTTTTATTATGA
>NW_012329700.1:0-1111 GCF_000151885.1 Dipodomys ordii
TACAGCATAACACAGCGTGGTACACAGCTGTGGACACAATTGGGAAACAGTGGGGACACAGCGGGACACAGTGGGACACACTGGGACACAGCGGGGACAAAGCGTGAGACACAGCGGGGGACAGAGCGGGAGACAGCGGGGGACACAGCGAGGACACAGCGGGACACAGCGGTGACACAGCGGGGACTCAGCGGAGGACACAGCGGGGGACAAAGCGGGACACCATGGAACACAGCGGGACATAGCGCGAAACTGCAGTGAAGCTGCGGGGACACAGCGGGACACAGCGGGGGACACAGCGGGGGACACAGGTGGACTCAGCGGGGACAGAGCAGTACACAGAGGTACACATCGGGGAAACAGCAGGGACACAGTGGGGGACACAGCGGGACACAGAGGGACACAGCGGGAGACACAGAGGGACACAGAGGGGGACACAGAGGGGTACAGAGTGCGACACAGCGGGGAACACAGTGAGGACACAGCGGGACACAGCCGGACACAGCGTCGATACAGCGTGGACACAGCGGGACACAGCGGGACACAGCGAGGACACAGCAGTAGACACAGCGGGACTCAGTCGGGGACTCAGCGGGACACAGCGGGGACTCACAGGGGGACACAGCGTGGGACAAACTGGGACACCACGGGACACAGTGGGACACAGCGGGACACACCGGGGACACTGGGGGAGCAAACAGGATACAGCGGGGGACCCAGCGCGGACAATGCGGGACACAGCGGGGGACACAGCGGGGACACAGCGGGACACAGCGCGGAACACAGCGAGAACACAGTGGGTCACAGCAGGACACAGCGTGGGACAAAGAAGGAGACAGTGCGGGACACAGCAAGGACACAGTTGGACACAGCGGGGTACACATCAGGACACAGCGGGGGACACAGAGGGGTACACAGCGGGAAACACACCGAGGACACAGCGGGGACAAAGCGGGACACCACGGGACACAGTGTGACACAGCGGAGACAAAGAGTGGACACAGCGGGACACAGCGGTGACACAGCTGGACACAACGGGGTACACAGCGGGACACAGTGGGACACAGAAGGGTTACACAGCGGGGGACACAGCTGATGACACAGCGGGACA
>NW_012329701.1:0-1111 GCF_000151885.1 Dipodomys ordii
TTCTTCTTCTGCTTCTTCTGCTTCTGCTTCTTCTGTTTCTCTTTCTGCTTCTCCTTCTGCTTCTCTTTCTGCTTCTTTTTCTGCTTCTGCTCCTCCTACTCCTTCTCTTTCTCCTTCTTCTTCTTCTGCTTCTCGTTCTGCTTCTGCTTCTTCTGCTTGTTCTGTTTCTTCTGCTTCTGCTTTTCCAGCTTCTGCTGCTTCTGCTTCTCCTTCTGCTTCAGGTTCTCCTTCTGGTTCTTGGGCTTCTTCTATTACTTCTGCTTCTGCTTCTCCTGCTACTGCTTCTTCTGCTTCTCTTTCTGCTTCTCCTTCTGCTTCTGCTTCTCCTTCTGCTCCTTCTCTTTCTTCTGTTTCTTCTTCTTCTTCTGCTTCTCCCGCTTCTGCTTCTTCTGCTTCTCCTGCTTGCTTCTTCTTCTGTTTCTTCTGATTCTACTTCTGCTTCTCCTTCTTCTCCTCTTTCTGCTTCTACTTCTGCTTCTTCTGATTCTCCTGCTTCTCCTTCTTGTTCTCCTTCTGTTTCTGCTTCTCTTTCTGCTTCTGCTTCTCCTTCTGCTGCTCCTTCTCCTTCTCCTTCTTCTGCTTCTCCCAGTGCTTCTGCTTCTGCTTATTTTGCTTATTCTTTTTCTTCTGCTTCTGCTTCTCCTGCTTCTGCTTCTTCTGATTCTATTGCTTCTCCTTATGCTTCTTCTTCTTCTTCTTCTTCTTCTTCTTCTTCTTCTTCTTCTTCTTCTTCTTCTTCTTCTTCTTCTTCTTCTTCTTCTTCTTCTTGTTCTTCTTCTTCGTCTTCTTCTTCTCTTTCTTCTGCTTATGCTTTTCCTGCTTCTTCTGCTTCTACTGCTTCTCTTTCTGCTTCTCATTCTGCTTCTCCTTCTCCTTCTGCTTCTCCTATTGATTCTGCTGCCCTTCCTTCTCCTTCTCCTTCTCCTACTTCTGCTTCTCCTTCTGCTTCTGCTTCTTCTGCTTCTCCTGCTTCTCCTTCTGCATCTTCTTCTGCTTCTGCTTCTTCTTCTGTTTCTGCTTCTCCTTCTTCTGCTTCTCCTTCTGATTCTCCTTCTGCTTCTCCTTCTGCTACTCCTTGTCCTTCTTCTGCTTCTCCCTCTGATTCTGCTTC
>NW_012329702.1:0-1111 GCF_000151885.1 Dipodomys ordii
CAGGGACAATGAAAGCTTTTTTTCCTCTTCCTTTTTAGATAGTCTTTACGCGATAGTGCGGTTGGTTCCACAGCCCACCCTCAACGTGGCAGGTGGAGGGAAAGGATGCACGCGTGGACGGCCTTGTGTACCCCTGGCTTTCTGTGTAAGGATGCAGTTCGTGGTCCTCCTCGGCACGGGTGGCCAAGCTGAAACGGGGGTACGCTTTGCCTGGAGGATGGCACCCCGTGAGCCCTGCGTACGTGGTGAACCGGGCCGTGGGAAGCCCCGTGAGCACCTCCGGGACGGCCTCTCAGCGGCGTGGAGAAGTTGACTCCTGCAGTTGGACGTGGCGGGAGGCAGAGGACAGCGGGAATCCAGAAGACCGGAGAGGCACAGGAGCAAACGCGCCTTGCCGTGGAGACGCCTCGGGCCACGCTAAAGAAGTTCCCGGCCCGCACTTGGCGGCCCCCGTGCCGGTCCCCGGAGGCCCCTTCCCTCGGTCCCGATCCCCAGCCGGAACCTCGCCGGCGGCCCTGGGCCGGGCCGGAGCAGCGCCCGCCGCGCACGCACGCTGCTTCCGCCCCGCCGCGCCCGGCCTCCCCGCCGCGCCGCCCGGCCGCTCGCACCCGCGGCGGGCCGGCTCCGCGGGGCAGGCCTAGGCCGCGCCGGCCGTGCCCGGCGCCCCGCTCACGGCGAGGCCGCGGCCGGCCCCGGCCCTCACAAACTTCCCGGCGCGTCCGGAGAGGCGTCACCGCCGCCGCCGCCGGCCCCGCGCCGCCCGGCCCCCCGCGCCGCCCGGCCCGACGCTCGCGGCCCCCGCCCTCCGCGCCCCCGGAGTTTACCTCCAAGTCGCGGCCTTTGTTCTTGAAATTCTTCAGCCGTTGGTTGTCTAATTTCTCGTTGTCCGCCATGGCCGGGGCCGGCGACTCCTGCTCCCCCCCCCGCCCGGGCCCCGCGGGATCCGCCCCAACCTCCGCGCCGCACCGACACTCCCAAGACCCGGGCCGCCGCCGGGTCTGCCGCTGCCGGAGCCGGCCGGCCGGCCGCCTTCTTCCGCCCCTCGCCGGCCTCCGCCGCGGCCTACCCTCCTCTCCCCACTGCTCTCAGCCCCAGCACTATCGCGGCGGCG
>NW_012329703.1:0-1111 GCF_000151885.1 Dipodomys ordii
TCCCCCCCCCCGCCTTCGGGCTTCCCTGGAGTCCTGCTCCTATTTATCTCTTTAATATCTCTTTATCTTCCAGCCCCTGCTTCCTGACCGGATGGTGATATCTGAAGCACTCAGCGGCAACCAGACAGCCAGAGGGGAACGCGAGCCATCCATGCAGGTGGCGTAACCGTCCATCCTCACCCCCCCCGCAGGCGATTACTCGACCACGACCACGACCTCCGACCCCACCCCTGCACCAAAATCCACAACACTACCCTCGGAACAAAATAAAACAAATTTGCTTGAATCTCACGCTGCCTTTTGTTTGTAATTGACGCAATAGGAGAAGGGGAGGGATCTCATTTCTGGTGCCTGACGGGGGGGGAGGGGGGAGGGCCGGGGGAATTGGAGAGGAGAGAAGATGGGGCAGAGGGCATCTCAGTGTATCTGTGTGTGTGCGTGCGTGCATCTTTGAGGAAACTCAAAGATCGGACGCGACAGAGCATGTATGTAGTCCAGCCGGACCAATTCACCACGTCTCTGTCTCTTGTCTCTCTGTTTCTGTTTCTATATTTCTCTCTCTGTGTCTCTCTTTGTCTCTGTCTGTCTGTCTGTCTGTCTGTCTCTCTGTCTGTCTGTCTGGTTCTCTCTCTCTCTCTCTGTCGTTTGAATTCTCTCTCCCGCCCGCCCGCCCACCTGCCAGCCCGCCCGCACTCCCTCCCTCCTTTTCCTCTCGACTTGCCAGTCAATCCTGGGGCTTGAGGTACTGTACTGGCGGTCCAACACACAACGGTCCCACTCCGAGCCTGCCTGCCTGCCTGCCTGCCTATGCATGGGCCCCATACTCCAACGAGGCACATCATCATCCCCACCCCACCCCTTCTGAGAAAAGAAGGCAGTCTCTATCGGGGCCAGCCAGCCTGGGCCGGTTTTTTCAGTCAGTCAGTGCGTGGTTTGTTTGTTCTTTTTTTTCCCCCATGCATTTCATGAGAGAAAACTGCATTTCACAAAACCTCCACTCGACAAGGTGGATGGGGCGGCGGGAGGGGCAAAACACGGGTCGGGTCAGTCGTCAGGCACCAGAAACAGTATCCCTCCCCCCGGCATAGGGGATCAAGACAAAAAAAGACAC
>NW_012329704.1:0-1111 GCF_000151885.1 Dipodomys ordii
GTCCTCGCTGTGTCCCACGCTGTGTTCCGCTGTGTCTTCGCTGTGTCCCCTGCTGTGTCCCGTTGTGTCCCCAGCTGTGTAACCCGCTGTGTCCCCGCTGTATCGACGCTGTGTCCCCCTTGGTCCCGCTGTGTCCTCGCTGTGTCCCCCGCTGTGTCCCGCTGTGTCTACTGCAGTGTCCCTGCTGTGTCCCGCTGTCTCCGGCTGTGTGTCCCGCTGTGTCTACTGATGTGTCCCTGCTGTGTCCCGCTGTGTCCTCGCTGTGTCCCACGCAGTGTTCCGCTGTGTCCTCGCTGTTTCCCCCGAAGTGTCCCTTTGTGTCCCCAGCTGTGTAACCCGCTGTGTCCCCGCTGTATCGACGCTGTGTCCCGATGTGTCCCGCTGTGTCCCCCACTGTGTCCCCCGTTGTGTCCCCACTGTGTCCCCGCTCGGTCCCGCTGGGTCCCGCTGGGTCCCCTGCTGTGTCCCCGCTGTGTCCCGCTGTGTCTTCGCTCCATCCTCCGCTCTATTCCTCAGTGTCCTCGCTGTGTCCCCTGCTGTGTCCCGCTGTGTCCCCTGCTGTGTCCTGCTGTGTCCCGCTGTGTCCCTCTCTGTCCTGCTGTATCCCCGTTGTGTCCTGCTGTGTCCCCCACTCTGTCCCCCGATTTGTCCGGCTGTGTCCCATGCTGTGTCCCGCTGTGTCCCGCTGTGTCTACTGCTGTGTCCCTGCTGTGTCCCCTGCTGTGTCCCTGCTGTGTCCCGCTCTGTCCCCCGCTGTGTCCCGCTGTGACCAATGCTGTGTCCCGCTCTGTCCCCCGCTGTGTCCTGCTGTGTCCCACTGTGTCCCGCTCTGTCCCCCGTTGTGTTCCCCATTGTGTCCCTTCTGTGTCTCACTGCGTCCTCACTGTGTCCCCTGCTGTGTACCGCTGTGTCCTCCATTGTGTCCCCCGATGTGTCCTGCTGTGGCCCCCGCTGTGTCCCCGCTGTGTCCCGCTGTGTCCGCCGTGTCCCCCACTCTGTCCCCTGCTGTGTCCCCACTGTGTCCCCGCTCGGTCCCGCTGGGTCCTGATGGGTCCCCTGCTGTGTCCCCGCTGTGTCCGCTGAGTCTTCGCTTCTTTCCCCGCTTTGTCCC
>NW_012329705.1:0-1111 GCF_000151885.1 Dipodomys ordii
TCAGAGAACGGGATGGATGGGAAGACAAAGATCCACGTGGCAAAAACACGACCAAAAAAAACAAAAAGAACCTCCCCCCGCTCCCCCCGCCTTCGGGCTTCCCTGGAGTCCTGCTCCTAATTATCTCTTTAATATCTCTTTATCTTCCAGGCCCTGCTTCCTGACCAGATGGTGATATCTGAAGCACTCAGCGGCAACCAGACAGCCAGAGGGGAATGCGAGCCATCCATGCAGGTGGCATAACCGTCCATCCTCACACCCCCACCCCCGCAGGCGATTACTCGACCACGACCACGACCTCCGACCCCCCCCCCCGCACCAAAATCCACAACCCTACCCTCGGAACAAAATAAAACAAATTTGCTTGAATCTCACGCTGCCTTTTGTTTGTAATTGACGAAATAGGCGAAGGGGAGGGATCTCATTTCTGGTGCCTGACGGGGGGGAGCAGGGGGGAGGGGGCGGGGGAATTGGAGAGGAGAGAAGAGGGGGCAGAGGGCATCTCAGTGTATCTGTGTGTGTGCGTGCGTGCATCTTTGAGGAAACTCAAAGATCGGACGCGACAGAGCATGTATGTAGTCCAGCCGGACCAATTCACCACGTCTCTGTCTCTTGTCTCTCTGTTTCTGTTTCTCTATTTCTCTCTCTGTGTCTCTCTTTGTCTCTGTCTGTCTGTCTGTCTGTCTGTCTGTCTCTCTCTCTCTCTCTCTCTCTCGTTTGAATTCTCTCTCCCGCCTGCCCGCCCGCACTCCCTCCCTCCTTTTCCTCTCGACTTGCCAGTCAATCCTGGGGCTTGAGCTACTGTACTGGCGCTCCAACACACAACGGTCCCACTCCGAGCCTGCCTGCCTGCCTGTCTGCCTATGCATGGGCCACATACTCCAACGAGGCACATCATCATCCCCACCCCACCCCTAATCTGAAAAGAAGGCAGTCTCTCTCGGGGCAAGCCAGCCTGGGCCGGTTTTCTCAGTCAGTCAGTGCGTGGTTTGTTTGTTCTTTTTTTTTCCCCCATGCATTTCATGAGAGAAAACTGCAATTCACAAAACCAACACTTGATGGCGCACGTTCGCCGTCGACAAGGTGGATGGGGCGGCGGGAGGGGCAAAAC
>NW_012329706.1:0-1111 GCF_000151885.1 Dipodomys ordii
TGCACACCCCACGCCCTTGCATACACCCACGCCCGTGCACACCCCCACGCCCGTGCATGCCCCACGCCTGTGCACACCCCCACACCCGTGCACACCCCACACCCGTGAACACCCCCACGCCCGTGCACACCCCCACACCCGTGCACACCCCCACGCCCGTGCACACCCCACACCCGTGCACACCCCCACACCCGTGCACACCCCCACACCCGTGCACACCCCACACCCGTGCACACCTCCTACACCCGTGCACGACCCCCACACCCGTGCACGCCCCCTACACCCGTGCATACCCCCACGCCCGTGCACACCCCCACACCCGTGCACACCCCACGCCCGTGCACACCCCCACGCCCGTGCATACCCCCACGCCCGTGCACGCCCCATGCCCGTGCACACCCCCACACCCGTGCATAGCCCCCAAACCCGTGCACGCCCCCCACACCCGTGCACACACACCTGGACCTGGTGGAGACAGCACCGTTTGGCGTCGGACAGCGCGAACGTGACATTGCTTCGCTGGTGGAACTGCTCTTGTCTGGGCTGGAGGAGAGAAGGAGCATAAAGTTCTCAGTGGGTCAGAGCTTGCTTGCTGGGGACATGCACAAGGAAGTCACGGGGGACAGGCCTCCGTGGGGACCGGCCCTCCGTGGGAACGGGCCCTCCGTGGGGACAGGCCCTCCGTGGGGACAGGCCTCTGTGGGGATGGGCCCTCCGTGGGGACAGGCCTTCCGTGGGGACAGGCCTCTGTGGGGACGGGCCCTCCGTGGGGACAGGATTGGCCCTCCGTGGGGACCGGCCCTCCGTGGGGACAGGCCCTCCGTGGGGACAGGCCTCTGTGGGGACGGGCCCTCCGTGGGGACAGGATTGGCCCTCCGTGGGGACAGGCCCTCCGTGGGGACAGGCCTCTGTGGGGACGGGCCCTCCGTGGGGACAGGATTGGCCCTCCGTGGGGACAGGCCCTCCGTGGGAACGGGCCCTCCGTGGGGACAGGCCCTCCGTGGGGACAGGCCTCTGTGGGGACGGGCCCTCCGTGGGGACAGGCCCTCCGTGGGGACAGGCCCTCCGTGGGAACGGGCCCTCCGTGGGGACAGGCCCTCCGTGGAACGGG
>NW_012329707.1:0-1111 GCF_000151885.1 Dipodomys ordii
CCGCCCTCCCCCCTCCCCGTCGTCATGGCTACGACAGAGGAAAAGCAAATGATGATAACAATGAATCATAACAACCTATATGTATGTGTATGTCAGAACTCTCACTCCCCACTGCCGGGTAGGTGAGGACTGACTGACTGAGTGAGTGACTGACCCGACCCGTGTTTTGCCCCTCCCGCCGCCCCATCCACCTTGTCGACGGCGAACGCGCGCCATCTAGCGGTGGTTTTGTGAATTGCAGTTTTCTCTCATGAAATGCATGGGGGAAAAAAAAGAACAAACAAACCACGCACTGACTGACTGAGAAAACCGGCCCAGGCTGGCTGGCCCCGAGAGAGACTGCCTTCTTTTCAGAGAAGGGGTGGGGTGGGGATGATGATGTGCCTCGTTGGAGTATGGGGCCCATGCATAGGCAGGCAGGCAGGCAGGCAGGCTCGGAGTGGGACCGTTGTGTGTTGGAGCGCCAGTACAGTAGCTCAAGCCCTAGGATTGACTGGCAAGTCGAGACGAAAAGGAGGGAGGGAGTGTGGGCGGGCGGGCGGGAGAGAGAATTCAAACTAGAGAGAGAGAGAGAGAGAGAGAGAGACAGACAGACAGACAGAGAGACATAGACAAAGAGAGACACAGAGAGAGAAATAGAGAAACAGAAACAGAGAGACAAGAGACAGAGATGTGAATTGGTCCGGCTGGACTACATACATGCTCTGTCGCGTCCGATCTTTGAGTTTCCTCAAAGATGCACGCACGCACACACACAAATACACTAAGATGCCCTCTGCCCCCTCTTCTCTCCTTTCAAATTCCCCCGCCCCCTCCCCCCTCCCCCACCCGTCAGGCACCAGAAATGATATCCCTCCCCTTCGCCTATTGCGTCAATTACAAACAAAAGGCAGCGTGAGATTCAAGCAAATTTGTTTTATTTATTTCCGAGAGTAGGGTTGTAGATTTTGGTGCGGGGGGCGTCGGAGGTCGTGGTCGTGGTCGAGTAATCGCCTGCGGGGGGGGGGTGAGGATGGACGGTTACGCCACCTGCATGGCTGGCTCGCGTTCCCCTCTGGCTGTCTGGTTGCCGCTGAGTGCTTCAGATATCACCATCCGGTCAGGAAGCAGG
>NW_012329708.1:0-1111 GCF_000151885.1 Dipodomys ordii
AGATCCGTCTCCCCTTCTCTCCACCATTCTCTCCCTCCCACCTCCCCCCGCCCCCCCCCGCCTTCAGGCTTCCCTGGAGTCCTGCTCCTAATTATCTCTTTAATATCTCTTTATCTTCCAGCCCCTGCTTCCTGACCGGATGGTGATATCTGAAGCAATCAGCGGCAACCAGACAGCCAGAGGGGAACGCGAGCCATCCATGCAGGTGGCGTAACCGTCGACCCTCAATCCCCCCCGCAAGCGATTACTCGACCACGACCACGATCTCTGACCCCCCCCCGCACCAAAATCCACAACCCTACCCTCGGAACAAAATAAAACAAATTTGCTTGAATCTCACGCTGCCTTTTGTTTGTAATTGACGCAATAGGCGAAGGGGAGGTATCTCATTTCTGGTGCCTGACGGGGGGGGGGAGGGGGGAGGGGGCGGGGGAATTGGAGAGGAGAGAAGAGGGGGCAGAGGGCATCTCCGTGTATCTGTGTGTATGCGTGCGTGCATCTTTGAGGAAACTCAAAGATCGGACGCGACAGAGCATGTATGTAGTCCAGCCGGACCAATTCACCACGTCTCTGTCTCTTGTCTCTCTGTTTCTGTTTCTCTATTTCTCTCTCTGTGTCTCTCTTTGTCTCTGTCTGTCTGTCTGTCGGTCTGTCTCTCTCTCTCTCTCTCTCTCTCGTTTGAATTCTCTCTCCCGCCCGACCGCCCGCCCGCACTCCCTCCCTCCTTTTCCTCTCGACTTGCCAGTCAATCCTGGCCCTTGAGCTACTGTACTGGCGCTCCAACACACAACGGTCCCACTCCGAGCCTGCCTGCCTGCCTGCCTGCCTATGCATGGGCCCCATACTCCAACGAGGCACATCATCATCCCCACCCCACCCCTTCTCTGAAAAGAAGGCAGTCTCTCTCGGGGCCAGCCAGCCAGGGCCGGTTTTCTCAGTCAGTCAGTGCGTGGTTTGTTTGTTCTTTTTTTTCCCCCATGCATTTCATGAGAGAAAACTGCAATTCACAAAACCACCACTAGATGGCGCGCGTTCGCCGTCGACAAGGTGGATGGGGCGGCGGGAGGGGCAAAACACGGGTCGGGTCAGTCACTCACTCAGTCAGTCAGTC
>NW_012329709.1:0-1111 GCF_000151885.1 Dipodomys ordii
ACAGGGTCGATACAACGAGGACACAGCGGGACACAGCAGGGTACACAGCGAGGACCCAGCAGAACACAGCGTGGGACACAGCGAGGACACACCAGGACACAGCGGGGACACACCGGGACACTGAGGTTCACAGCAGGGACACAGCGGGACACAGCAGGACACAGCGGGGGACACAGCGGGACACAGCGGGGGACAAACCGAGGACACAGAGGGACACAGCGGCGGACACAGCGAGGACACAGCGGGACAAAGCGGGGGAAAATGCGGGACACAGCGGGACAAAGCGGGGGAAAATGCGGGACACAGTGGGACACATCGGGGGATACAGGGGACACAGCGGGACACAGCGGGACTCAGCGGAGGACACAGCGGTACACAGAGGGGGACACAGAGGGGTAAAAAGCAGGACACAGTGGGGAACACAGCGAGGACACAGCGGGACACAACGGGACACAGCGTCGATACAGCGGGGACACAGCGGGACAGAGCGGGGACACAGCGGGACTCAGCGGGGACACAGCAGTACACAGCAGGACCCAGCGGGGACACAGCGGGACCCAGCGGGACACAGCGTCGATACAGCGGGGACACAGCGGGACACAGCTGGGTACACAGCTGGGGACACAACAGGACGCATCGGAGGACACAGCGAGGACCCAGCGGAACACAGCGTGGGACACAGCGAGAACACAGCGGGACACAGCGGGGACTCACCGGGGGACACAGCGGGGGACAAACTGGGACACCACGGGACACAGTGGGACACAGCGGGACACAGCGGGGACACTGCGGGGACATAGCGCGACACGGCGGGGTACACAGCGGACACAGCAGGGGACACAGCGGGGACACAGCGGGACACAGCGGGGGACACAGCGAAGACACAGCGGGTCACAGCGGGACACAGCGTGAGACAAAGCAGGAGACAGCGAGGGACACAGCGAGGACATAGCTGGACACAACGGGGTACACAGCGGGACACAGCGTGGGGCAAAGCGGGAGACAGCGGGGGACACAGCGGGACACAGCGGGGGACACAGCAAGGACACAGCGGGACACAGCAGGGGACACAGCGAGGAAACAGCGGGACACAGCATGGGAAAATGTGGGA
>NW_012329710.1:0-1111 GCF_000151885.1 Dipodomys ordii
ACGCCCCCCCCCCCGCCTTCGGGTTTCCCTGGAGTCCTGCTCCTAATTATCTCTTTAATATCTCTTTATCTTCCAGCCCCTGCTTCCTGACCGGATGGTGATATCTCAAGCACTCAGCGGCAACCAGACAGCCAGAGGGGAACGCGAGCCATCCATGCAGGTGGCGTAACCGTCCATCCTCACCCCCCCCCCGCAGGCGATTACTCGACCACGACCACGACCTCCGCCCCCCCCTCGCACCAAAATCCACAACCCTACCCTCGGAACAAAATAAAACAAATTTGCTTGAATCTCACGCTGCCTTTTGTTTGTAATTGACGCAATAGGCGAAGGGGAGGGATCTCATTTCTGGTGCCTGACGGGGGGGGAGGGGGGAGGGGGCGGGGGAATTGGAGAGGAGAGAAGAGGGGGCAGAGGGCATCTCAGTGTATCTGTGTGTGTGCGTGCGCGCATCTTTGAGGAAACTAAAAGATCGAACGCGACAGAGCATGTATGTAGTCCAGCCGGACCAATTCACCACGTCTCTGTCTCTTGTCTCTCTGTTTCTGTTTCTCTATTTCTCTCTGTGTGTCTCTCTTTGTCTCTGTCTGTCTGTCTGTCTGTCTGTCTCTCTCTCTCTCTCGTTTGAATTCTCTCTCCCGCCCATCCGCCCGCCCGCACTCCCTCCCTCCTTTTCCTCTCGACTTGCCAGTCAATCCTGGGGCTTGAGCTACTGTACTGGCGCTCCAACACACAACGGTCCCACTCCGAGCCTGCCTGCCTGCCTGCCTGCCTATGCATGGGCCCCATACTCCAACGAGGCACATCATCATCCCCACCCCACCCCTTCTCTGAAAAGAAGGCAGTCTCTCTCGGGGCCAGCCAGCCTGGGCCGGTTTTCTCAGTCAGTCAGTGCGTGGTTTGTTTGTTCTTGTTTTTCCCCCATGCATTTCATGAGAGAAAACTGCAATTCACAAAACCACCACTAGATGGCACGCGTTCGCCGTCGACAAGGTGGATGGGGCGGCGGGAGGGGCAAAACACGGGTCGGGTCAGTCACTCACTCAGTCAGTCAGTCCTCACATACCCGGCAGTGGGGAGTGAGAGTTCTGACATACACATACATATATGA
>NW_012329711.1:0-1111 GCF_000151885.1 Dipodomys ordii
CCTCCTGAGTAACTAAGATTACAGGCATGAGCCATCAGTGCCCTGGGAGTTGTCTTTATCAAAAGAAAATAATGAGATGTACAAGACATTATGTTGAAAAACGAACTTTACAACTTTGGTGGGGGGCGGGAGGAGAGATGGGAGGGCAGGGATGGTAAGGGAAAACAAAGGAGGAGGCAACAATGCTTGATAAGAAATGTACTCATTTCCTTGCTCATGTAATTGTAACCCCTCTGTGGCATTTTCACAATACAAAAAACTTATTAATAAAAAAAGAAAATAATGCAAGTCTTAGTCCTAACATAAAAGCATGCATTTTTATATATCATTTGAAGTATTTACTTATATAAAATATCCAACTGAACTTTTATGTCTGTGTGTTATTTTCAAAATTTAATGATCATTTTTTTGATCTACTGTTGGCTTTCTGTGTGCCTTGTCTCTAATGCTCCCTCCCCCCTCCGCAACACGTCGGCTGGCGGTCGAAACCCCGCCCTCCCCCCTCCCCGTCGTCATGGCTACGACAGAGGAAAAGCAAATGATGATAATAATGAATCATAACAACCTATATGTATGTGTATGTCAGAACTCTCACTCCCCACTGCCGGGTAGGTGAGGACTGACTGACTGAGTGAGTGACTGACCCCACCCGTGTTTTGCCCCTCCCTCCGCCCCATCCACCTTGTCGACGGCGAACGCGCGCCATCTAGCGGTGGTTTTGTGAATTGCAGTTTTCTCTCATGAAATGCATGGGGGAAAAAAAAGAACAAACAAACCACGCACTGACTGACTGAGAAAACCGGCCCAGGCTGGCTGGCCCCGAGAGAGACTGCCTTCTTTTCAGAGAAGGGGTGGGGTGGGGATGATGATGTGCCTCGTTGGAGTATGGGGCCCATGCATAGGCAGGCAGGCAGGCAGGCAGGCTCGGAGTGGGACCGTTGTGTGTTGGAGCGCCAGTACAGTAGCTCAAGCCCCAGGATTGCCTGGCAAGTCGAGAGGAAAAGGAGGGAGGGAGTGCGGGCGGGCAGGTGGGCGGGAGAGAGAATTCAAACGAGAGAGAGAGAGAGAGACAGACAGACAGACAGACAGACAGACAGAGACAAAGAGAGAC
>NW_012329713.1:0-1110 GCF_000151885.1 Dipodomys ordii
ACCAGCCGGAGGTCTGCCGGAAGCAAGATTCCGGAATCCTTTCTAAGAAAACTTGTAAGCAATGAAACGCTCCTTTGTTGCAATAACTCAGAACCTCATTCTGAGTGTTCCCGGCAGAAGTCTTTCGGCTGAACACAAACGTGGGCTAATTAGAGACAGAAGTAAGCAGTGCCGTCCATAGTGCTGGATGGACAGTGGTCGCGTGCCAAACCACTGAACTGTAGTTCTCCAAACTTTCCCAGACTGCCATAAGTAGACTTTCAACTTACTGCTCCGGTTGAGTAGAGTGTAGCCGTCAAAGCTGGAATCTGTAGCACTCAGGTGAGAAGAACGGGAAGCAGATATACCCAGTCTGCAGGCAGTGTCCTACGGGGACCAGCCTATGTGGCTGGCATGCAACCGCGGCAGAGCTATGCAGGCGCAATTGTGCAGCAATGCAAACTGCGTACCCTGGTCAAACTTAACGGTTGTAAAAAAAATCATGGGGGATTTTCAAGGAGAAGTTCACCCGGAACAGCCGGAGGCCTGCCGGCAGCTAGATTCCGGAAATCTTCCTAAGAATACTTGCAAGCAGTGAAACGTTCCTATGTTGCAATAACTCAGAACCTCATTCTGAGTGTTCCCGGCAGAGGTCATTCGTCTCACTACAACTGTGGACTAATTAGAGCCATATATAAGCAGTGCCCTCCATAGTGCTGGATGGACAGTGGTCGCATGCCAAAGAACTGAGCTCTAGTTCTCCAAACTTTCACAAAGTGCCATAAGTAGAGTTCAACTTACTGCTCTGGTTGAGTAGAGTGTCGCCGTCAAAGCTGGAATCTGTAGCACTCAGGTGAGAAGAACGGGAAGCAGATATACCCAGTCTGCTGGCAGTGTCCTACGGGGACCAGCCTATCTGGCTGCAACGCCTGAATGTTTGCAACCGCGGCAGAGCTATGCAGGCGCAATTGTGCAGCAATGCAAACTGCGTACCCTTGCAAAACTTAACAGTTGTCCAAGAAACTACGGGAGATTTACAAGATGTTCACCAGGAACAGCCGGAGGCCTGCCGCAACAAGATTCTGGAATTCTTCCTAAGAAGCCTTGAAAGCAGTGAAACGCTCCTATGTT
>NW_012329714.1:0-1110 GCF_000151885.1 Dipodomys ordii
TCTTCTGCTTCTCCTAATCATGCTTCTGCTTCTCCTTCTCCTTCTGCTTCTCCTTCTTCTTCTTATTCTGCTTCTGCTTATCCTTCTGCTTCTCCTACTCCTAATCCCTCTCTTTCTCCTTCTCCTTCTTCTTCTCCTCCTTCTCCCTCTGCTTCTACTTCTCCTTCTTCTTCTTCTTTTTCTTCTTCTTCTTCTTCTTCCTCTTCTTCTTCTTCTTCTTCTTCTTCTTCTTCTTCTTCTTCTTCTTCTTCTTCTTCTTCTTCTTCTTCTTCTTCTTCTTCTTCTTCTTCTTCTTCTTCTTCTTCTTCTTCTTCTGCTTCTGCTTCTGCTTCTGCTTCTGCTTCTGCTTCTGCTTCTGCTTCTGCTTTGCTTATTATTCTTCTGCTTCTCCTAATCATGCTTCTGCTTCTCCTTCTCCTTCTGCTTCTCCTTCTTCTTCTTCTTCTGCTTCTGCTTATCCTTCTGCTTCTCCTACTCCTAATCCCTCTCTTTCTCCTTCTCCTTCTTCTTCTCCTCCTTCTCCCTCTGCTTCTACTTCTCCTTCTTCTTCTTCTTTTTCTTCTTCTTCTTCTTCTTCCTCTTCTTCTTCTTCTTCTTCTTCTTCTTCTTCTTCTTCTTCTTCTTCTTCTTCTTCTTCTTCTTCTTCTTCTTCTTCTTCTTCTTCTTCTTTTCTTCTTCTTCTTCTTCTTCTTCTTTTTTTTTAATTTTATTTTATTTTATTTGTGAACATACTGTACAGAGGGGTTACAATTGCATGGGCAGGATAATACGTACATTTCTTACCAAGCATTGCAGCCTCCTCCTTTGTTTACCCTTCACATCCCTTCCCAGCCTCCCCCCTCCCCCCATCCCTATCCTTCTCCTTCCCCCCTCCCTCCCTCCCCCTTCACCCCCAACCCCGCTCCCCCACGACTACGTTGAAATGCACTTTTTAGACTTGACAACTTGTACTCCCCAGAGTGACCCGAATCCCCTTGTATTCTTAAACAAGAGGTATATTCCACAACTCCCCAAGAGTTATATTGACATTATATATACTGAAAGAATTAGGTAGACTGGTTAGGGACTACAAAGAAAAAACCAAGAAAATAGTCTTATAAATGCGTCATG
>NW_012329715.1:0-1110 GCF_000151885.1 Dipodomys ordii
TCACTCCCCCCGCCCCCCCCGCCTTCGGGCTTGCCTGGAGTCCTGCTCCTAATTATATCTTTAATATCTCTTTATCTTCCAGCCCCTGCTTCCTGACCGGATGGTGATATCTGAAGCACTCAGCGGCAACCAGACAGCCAGAGGGGAACGCGAGCCATCCATGCAGGTGGCGTAACCGTCCATCCTCACCCCCCCCGCAGGCGATTACTCGACCACGACCACGACCTCCGACCACCCCCCGAACCAAAATCCACAACCCTACCCTCGGAACAAAATAAAACAAATTTGCTTGAATCTCATGCTGCCTTTTGTTTGTAATTGACGCAATAGGCGAAGGGGAGGGATCTCATTTCTCGTGCCTGACGGGGGGGGAGCTGGGAGTGGCCGGGGGAATTGGACAGGAGAGAATAGGGGGCAGAGGGCATCTCAGTGTATTTGTGTGTGTGCGTGCGTGCATCTTTGAGGAAACTCAAAGATCGGACGCGACAGAGCATGTATGTAGTCCAGCCGGACCAATTCACCACGTCTCTGTCTCTTGTCTCTCTGTTTCTGTTTCTCTATTTCTCTCTCTGTGTCTCTCTTTGTCTCTGTCTGTCTGTCTGTCTGTCTGTCTGTCTCTCTCTCTCTCTCGTTTGAATTCTCTCTCCCGCCCGCCCGCCCGCCCGCACTCCCTCCCTCCTTTTCCTCTCGACTTGCCAGTCAATCCTGGGGCTTGAGCTACTGTACTGGCGCTCCAACACACAACGGTCCCACTCCGAGCCTGCCTGCCCACCTGCCTGCCTATGCATGGGCCCCATAATCCAACGAGGCACATCATCATCCCCACCCCACCCCTTCTCTGAAAAGAAGGCAGTCTCTCTCGGGGCCAGCCAGCCTGGGCGGTTTTGTCAGTCAGTCAGTGCGTGGTTTGTTTGTTCTTTTTTTTCCCCCATGCATTTCATGAGAGAAAACTACAATTCACAAATCCACCGCTAGATGGCGCGCGTTCGCCGTCGACAAGGTGGATGGGGCGGCGGGAGGGGCAAAACACGGGTCGGGTCAGTCACTCACTCAGTCAGTCAGTCCTCACCTACCCGGCAGTGGGGAGTGAGAGTTCTGACATACACATAC
>NW_012329716.1:0-1110 GCF_000151885.1 Dipodomys ordii
CCCCGCCCCCCCCCGCCTACGGGCTTCCCTGGAGTCCTGCTCCTAATTATCTCTTTAATATCTCTTTATCTTCCAGCCCCTGCTTCCTGACCGGATGGTGATATCTGAAGCACGCAGCGGCAACCAGACAGCCAGAGGGGAACGCGAGCCATCCATGCAGGTGGCGTAACAGTCCATCCTCACCCCCCCGCAGGCGATTACTCGACCACGACCACGACCTCCGACACCCCCCCCGCACCAAAATCCACAACCCTACCCTCGGAACAAAATAAAACAAATTTGCTTGAATCTCACGCTGCATGTTGTTTGTAATTGACGCAATAGGCGAAGGGGAGGGATCTCATTTCTGGTGCCTGACCGGGGGGGAGGGGGGAGAGGGCGGGGGAATTGGAGAGGAGAGAAGAGGGGGCAGAGGGCATCTCAGTGTATCTGTGTGTGTGCGTGCGTGCATCTTTGAGGAAACTCAAAGATCGGACGCGACAGAGCATGTATGTAGTCCAGCCGGACCAATTCACCACGTCTCTGTCTCTTGTCTCTCTGTTTCTGTTTCTCTATTTCTCTCTCTGTGTCTCTCTTTGTCTCTGTCTGTCTGTCTGTCTGTCTGTCTGTGTCTCTCTTTGTCTCTGTCTGTCTGTCTGTCTGTCTGTCTGTCTGTCTCTCTCTCTCTCTCTCTCTCTCGTTTGAATTCTCTCTCCCGCCCGCCTGCCCGCCCGCACTCCCTCCCTCCTTTTCCTCTCGACTTGCCAGTCAATCCTGGGGCTTGAGCTACTGTACTGGCGCTCCAACACACAACGGTCCCACTCCGAGCCTGCCTGCCTGCCTGCCTGCCTATGCATAGGCCCCATACTCCAACGAGGCACATCATCATCCCCACCCCACCCCTTCTCTGAAAAGAAGGCAGTCTCTCTCGGGGCCAGCCAGCCTGGGCCGGTTTTCTCAGTCAGTCAGTGCGTGGTTTGTTTGTTCTTTTTTTCCCCCATGCATTTCATGAGAGAAAACTGCAATTCACAATACCACCACTAGATGGCGCGCGTTCGCCGTCGACAAGGTGGATGGGGCGGCGGGAGGGGCAAAACACGGGTCGGGTCAGTCACTCACTCAGTCAGTCTG
>NW_012329717.1:0-1110 GCF_000151885.1 Dipodomys ordii
TCAGCTGGGTAGTTATGGATAAAAGGTGATGGTTGGAACTGGTTCCAACATGGGGATGAATGATGCAGAAAAAAATACACACCTTGTTCCCATCAAGCTTTAGGTGCTAACACATGTGCTTTTTCTGACTATTGTCTGGGAAGTGTCCCTCTACCCTCCATCCAAGCAAAAGTGTTTTCCATGCTTGTGCTCTGAGATGGAGTATCCAGTAAGGAAAATTCCATCTCAAACTCTGAGATTGGGAAACCAATTACGAGATGCCATGTAGCACAAGCCCACCCACTGCCAATCAATCCAGGAACATTCCCTAAGGGGCAGAGACAAAGGGCTCTACATATACCTGAGGGATGTGGGCCCCTTCTGACCAGCTCTTGGTTCCTCTTTTCACTGAGGAGTCTGTTTCACTGCTCTGTTTTCGCTTTGAAGAAAAACTGCTTTAAAAACTTTTCTGCTCTCAAATTCTTTAAAGAAAACAAACCTGAGACAGAGACAATACTGCTATTCTGAAGATGCTGGGGGCAGGGAAGCCTTGGCCTTCAGCTTTGAGACTAGATTTAGAATTCAGTAACTTAGGTGCTGTGGTTTCAGATTAATTAGGTTTCAGGCTAATGTCTGCATTTTCTCAGTTCTTCTAATTAGAATACCTAAAGTATTAGGAAAAAAAAAACAACAACCACAACAAGAACCCAGTACTAGCTCAAGAAATTCTCAGCTTGTCTTTTTTTTTCTTGTATGACTCTAACAATGAAAATTTAATGCAGCAAACTAGCATCTTTAAGGTGTTAAATTCTGTAGAATGTGGTTTCTTTACTTCCTTTTGTTCTGAGATAGAAATTGATCTATTCTAAAGCCAAAGGATATGATTTCTTCACCAGCTAGATCAGGTTCGCTAACTTTTGCTTTCTTAAAAACTGCTTAACTCGGGACTGGGAAGGTGGCTCAGTGGTAGAGCGCTTGCCTTGCATGCTCAAGGCCCTGGGTTCGATTCCTCAGCACCACATAAGAAAAAAGAAAAAGCCGGAAGTGGTGCTGTGGCTCAAGTGGTAGAGTGCTAGCCTTGAGCTGAAGAGCTGAGGGACAGCGCCCAGGCCCAGAGTTCAGGCCCCACAA
>NW_012329718.1:0-1110 GCF_000151885.1 Dipodomys ordii
GGGAGCAGCGGGGGACACAGCTGGACACAGTTTGACACAGCAGGGGTCTTAGTGGGACACAGAGTGGGACACAGCGGGACACAGTGGGGGACACAGCGGGACACTGCGGGGGACACAGCAAGACACAGCGGGGTCCCAGCGGGACAGAGCGGGGACACAGCGGGGACTCACCGGGTGACACAGCTGGTGACAATGCACAACACCACGGGACACAGGGGGACACAGCGGGACACAGCGCGGACACCGCGAGGACAAAGTGGAACACAGCGGGACATAGCGGGACACAGTTGCAGACAGCGGGGACACAGGGGGACACAGCGGGTGACACAGCGGAACACAGCGGGACAAAGCGGCATACAACGTGGGACACAGCGGGACACAGTGGGGGACACAGTGGGGGACACAGCGGGGGACACTGCGGGACACAGCGGCGGACACAGCGGGGGACACAGAGGGAATACAGCGGGAATAGAGCGGGGACACAGCGGGGACACAGCGGGGACATAGCGGAACACAGCGTGGACACAGCGGGTGACACAGCGGGACCCAGCGGGACCCAGCGGGACCCAGCAGGGACACAACGGGACACAGGGGGGACACAGCGGGGACACCGCGAGGACAAAGCGGGACACAGCAGGGACATAGTGGGACACAGTGGTTCACAGCGGGGACACAGAGGGACACAGCGGGTGACACAGCAGGATACAGCGGGACACAGCGGCACACAGCGGGACACAGCGGGGGACACAGTGGGGGACAGAGGGGACACACCGGGGGACAACGGGGACATAGCAGAACACAGCAGGGATAAAGCGGGACATAGCAGGGACACAGCGGTGGACAAAGAGGGGCCATAGCGGGACATAGTGTGGGACACAGCGGGACACAGCGAGACATAGCGCGGACACGGCAGGGCACACAGCGGGCCACAGCGGGGGACACAGAGGGGGACCCAGCGGGACACAGCGGGGAAACATCACAGACACAGCAGGACACAGCAGGGGACAGCGGGGACACAGCAGGACACAGCGGTACAGAGCGGGGGACAGCAGAGACACACATGGGGACAACGGGGACACATCCTGACACAGCGGGGACACAGCGAGTGAC
>NW_012329719.1:0-1110 GCF_000151885.1 Dipodomys ordii
GGGTCTACAAATTGGGGCTCATATTCTGTCCTACAAGTTTTTATTCAAGCATATCCTCTATTACATGAGAAACACTATAACTTTTTGGCAATTTTTGGGTGGGCGTTATTTAATTACAGACAAGAGTCATGGACTCTCCTGCCTGGGCTGGCCATAAACCATCGTCCTCAGATTTCAGGCTCTTGAATAGCTAGTAAAACATGTATGAGCCACCGATGCTTGATTCATTTAAGCCTTTGTCACTTGCTCTTCCTTAGTTAGTTCTACTCATTTCTTCTATGCATGTCCTGGGGCTTGAACTCAGGGTCTGGGTGCAATCCCAGAAAATATTTGCCAAGTTCTGCAATTTGAGCTATAGCTCAACTTCCAGCTCAATCAGGTGGCTGAAATCTGAGGATCATGTTTCAAACCAGCCTGGGCAGGAATGTCCATGACACTCTTGGGAATGCTAGGGCACTAGGCAAAAGATACTACAGAAACACACACATACACAGAAACACACACACACACACAAACTTTCACACATACACACACAAAGTCCCCTGGACTTTGCTTTTTGGCTTGGCTTGAAACATGATTCAAGATTTCTGCACCCATGGATCAACTACAGCCATGATCAATAAGCACCAGGCTTATAATTAAATTTACAATTGTCCTTTCTTTCTCTTCTCCTACAATTTTTTAGCACTAATGTTGGAGACCCGAAACCTGCCTGAGAATGCTCTGGCCTCTTTCAAACACCTAATTAACAAGTAGCCGTTCTCAGAAATTCCCAGGTGCACATTTAGATAACTTCCATAACAAACTACATCTGGCTAACCTTAAAACTTCTCTTATCTCCAGCCCTAAGCAAATGGCGCCTGGCTAACCATAAAAGAAATCACAGGAGATACCTTTAAGATGAGCACAAGGGCCAAAAGGATAAGCATGACCCATCCCTGACCCCGGGACTTCTCACCCTTGCTTCTGCAAAGTTTTTTTTATTCTCTTTCCCTTCCCCTGTCCCTTCAGGTATATAAACCCTGCCTCACTTTAATAAAGCAGACCTTGACGCGACTCAGAACGGCTCTGTCTTTCTATGCGCTTGTCTCGATCCTCTCTCGCCCCCCT
>NW_012329720.1:0-1110 GCF_000151885.1 Dipodomys ordii
GCTCTCCAGATTATGATCATCTGCTTCTCTGCTTCTCATCTGACTTCAGAGTCTGCTTCTGCATCATCAGCTCATCTGCATCTGCTTCTCCTGCTGCTGCATCTTCTGCTTCTCCAGCTTCTCAATCTGCTTTTCCTTCTGTTTCTGCTTCTCCTTCTGCATCTGCTTCTTCTCCTTCCTATGAATCTTCTGCTTCTGCTTCTCCTGCTTCTGCTTCTCCTGCTTCTCGTTGTGCTTCTCTTTCTGCTTCTCCTTCTCCTTCTTCTGCTTCTCCTTCTGCTTCAGCTTCTCCTTCTGCTTCTGCTTCTGCTTCAATTTCTCCTTCTGCTTCTCATTCTGCTTCTGCGTCTTCTGTTTCTTCTGCTTCTCCTGCTTCTGCTTCTCCTGCTTCTCCTACTTCTCGCGCTGCTTCTCCTTCTGCGTCTCTTTCTGCTTCTGCTTATCCTTTTGCTTCTCCTACTCCTAATCCTTCTCTTTCGCCTTCTCCTTCTCCTTCTTCTGCTTCTCCTGCTTCTCCTTCTGCATCTTCTTCTGCTTCTGCTTCTCCTTCTGCTGCTTCTTCTGCTTCTGCTTCTCCTTCTTCCGCTTCTCCCTCTGATTTTGCTTCTTATGCTTATTCTTTTTCTTCTGCTTCTGCTTCTCCTGCTTCTGCTTCTTCTTCTTCTTCTTCTTCTTCTTCTTCTTCTTCTTCTTCTTCTTCTTCTTCTTCTTTTTCTTCTTCTTCTTCTTCTTCTTCTTCTTCTTCTTCTTCTTCTTCTTCTTCTTCTTCTTCTTCTTCTTCTTCTTCTTCTTCTTCTTCTTCTTCTTCTTCTTCTTCTTCTCTTTCTGCTGCTTCTGCTTTTCCTGCTTCTTCTTCTTCTACTGCTTCTCTTTCTGCTTCTCATTCTGCTTCTCCTTCTCCTTCTGTTTCTCCTATTGCTTCTGCTGCTCTTCCTTCTCCTTCTCCTACTTCTCCTTCTCCTTCTGCTTCTGCTTCTTCTGCTTCTCCTGCTTCTCCTTCTGCATCTTCTTCTGCTTCTGCTTCTCCTTCTGCTGCTTCTTCTGCTTCTGTTTCTCAATTCTGCTTCTCCTTCTGCTTCTTCTGCTTCTCCTTCTGCTTCTCCTTCTGTT
>NW_012329721.1:0-1110 GCF_000151885.1 Dipodomys ordii
TCTCTCTCCTCTCTCTCTCTCTCTCTCTCTCTCTCTCTCTCTCTTCTCCTCTCCTCTCTCTCTCTCTCTCTCTCTCTCTCTCTCTCATCGTCGTCGTCGTCATGTCGTCATCTTGTTCACGTCTTCGTCGTCTTCTTCTCTTTCTTCTTCTTCTGCTTTTCCTGCTTCTTCTGCTTCTAGTGCTTCTCTTTCTGCTTCTCTTTCTGCTTCTGCTTCTCCTTCTGCCTCTCCTATTGATTCTGCTGCCCTTCCTTCTCCTTCTCCTACTTCTGCTTCTCCTTCTGCTTCTGCTTCTTCTGCTTCTCCTTCTTCTGCTTCTCCTCCTGATTCTCCTTCTGCTTCTCCTTCTGCTGCTCCTTCTCCTTCTTCTGCTTCTCCCTCTGCTTCTGCTTCTTATGCTTCTTCTTTTTCTTCTGGTTCTGCTTCTCCTGCTTCTGCTTCTTATGCTTCTTCTGCTTCTTCTTCTTCTTCTTCTGCTTCTTCTGCTTCTACTTCTGCTTCTTCTGATTCTCCTGCTTCTCCTTCTTGTTCTCCTTCTGTTTCTGCTTCTCTTTCTGCTTCTGCTTCTCCTTCTGCTGCTCCTACTCCTTCTCCTTCTTCTGCTTCTCCTAGTGCTTCTGCTTCTTTTGCTTATTCTTTTTCTTCTGCTTCTGCTTCTCCTGCTTCTGCTTCTTTTGCTTCTACTGCTTCTCCTTATGCTTCTCCTTATGCTTCTCCTTATGCTTCTCCTTATGCTTCTCCTTATGCTTCTCCTTATGCTTCTCCTTATGCTTCTTCTTCTTCTTCTTCTTCTTCGTCGTCGTCTTCTTCTTCTTCTTCTTCTTCTTCTTCTTCTTCTTCTTCTCCTCCTCCTCCACCACCTCCTCCTTCTTCTTCTTCTTCTTCTTCTTCTTCTTCTTCTTCTTCTTCTTCTTCTCCTTCTTCTTCTTCTTCTTCTTCTTCTTCTTCTTCTTCTTCTTCTTCTTCTTCTTCTTCTTCTTCTTCTTCTTCTTCTTCTTCTTCTTCTTCTTCTTCTCTTTCTTCTGCTTCTACTTTTCCTTCTTCTTCTGCTTCTACTGCTTCTCTTTCTGCTTTTCATTC
This sequence comes from Dipodomys ordii, assembly GCF_000151885.1. NCBI lineage: Eukaryota > Metazoa > Chordata > Mammalia > Rodentia > Heteromyidae > Dipodomys > Dipodomys ordii. Next base: position 1,081 of record NW_012329721.1, read on the forward strand.
TGCTTCTGCTTCTCCTTCTGCTTGAGAACT
>NW_012329722.1:0-1110 GCF_000151885.1 Dipodomys ordii
CTGAAGGAATTGCATTGAGAGAATCAGGAGAAGCAGAAGATTTAGCAGCAGAAGAATCAGAAGAAGAAGAAGCCGAAAAAGTGGAAGTGGAACCTGAAGCAGAAGGAGAAGCAGGAGAAGCAGAAGAAGCAGAATCTGGAGAAGCAGAAGGAGAAGCAGAAGCAGAAAGAGAAGCAAAAGCTGAAGGAGAAGCAGATGAAACAGAAGAAGCAGAGGCAGTATCAGAAGAAGCAGAAGATTCAGAAGCAGAAGGAGAAGCAGAAGGAAAAGCAGAAGAACTAGAAGGAGAAGGAGAAGGAGAAACAGGAGTAGAAGCACAAAGAGAAGCAGAAGAAGGAGCAGTAGAAGGAAAAGCAGCAGGAGAAAAAGAAAGAGCAGCAGAAGGAGAAGCAGGAAATGCAGAAACAGGAGAAGAACAAGCAGAATAAACAGGAGAAGGACAAGAAGCAGAAAGAGAAGGAGGGGAAGCAGAAGAAGCAGAAGCAGGAGAAGCAGAAGAAGGAGAAGCAGAAGGAGAAGCATAAAGAGAAACAGAAGGAGAAGCAGGAGAAGCAGAAGCAGGAGAAGCAGAATCAGAAGAAATAGAAGAAGGAGAAGAAGCAGAAGCAGAAAGAGAAGCAGAAACAGAAGGAGAAGCAGAAATAGAAGCAGAAGAAGCCGAAGAAGCAAAAGCAGAAGCTAAAGCAGAAGGAGAAGCAGGAGAAGCAGAAGAAGCAGAATCTGGAGAAGAAGAAGGAGAACCAGAAGGAGAAGCAGAATCAGAAAGAGAAGCAAAAGCAGAAGGAGAAGCAGAAGGAGAAGCAGAAGAAACAGAAGAAGCAGAATCAGTAGCAGAAGAAGCTGAAGATGCAGAACCAGAAAGAGAAGCAGAAGGAATAGCAGAAGAACGAGAAGGAGAAATAGAAGGAAAAGCAGAAGGAGAAGCAGGAAAAGCAGAAGAACCAGAAGCAGACGGAGAAGCAGAAGAAGGAGAAGGAGAAGCCGGAGCAGTAGAAGAAGCAGAAGGAAAAGCATTAGCAGAAGTAGATGCAGAATGAGAAGCAGGAAATGCAGAAGACACAGAAGCAGAAGGAGAAGAAGAAGGAGAAGAATCAGAGTCAGAAGAAGCAG
>NW_012329723.1:0-1110 GCF_000151885.1 Dipodomys ordii
AGAAAACAAAACAATAGCGAAGACACAGAAAGTCTGCTTAAAAAATTTTAACCCACCCGTGCAAGAGGAAAGCAGATACACTCAAGTTTTAAGTCAGTCTGGAAAAGAAGCTCAGATCAATAGAGATCTTCAAAATGGGACCATCCAGGACATGTGAATCCACAGAACATACTCACAGGTAGGAATTGGAGGTAGCAACAAGAAATGCCCTTTTGTAGCCTCTTCACTGGACTTTCACAGCATATATAAACTTAGAAATATCCCCCTTAAAGTCAGACATCATTGACAGCAGCAGTTTTATCTCCTTCAGGGCAGCAGGCTGTCCTGAGCTGAGAAGTAGCAGAACTGTATTGAGTTGGAGATTCTCCCTGACACAGGCAAAGGGCAATTGTCCCTAGCCTTCAGGTGCATAAGCCCTATCCAGCTCCACTTCACCAAGTGCAGCCCACAGGTGGTAAAATCCTCTCAAGGGAACTCTTCAGCCACCACAGGAAGATAGGGAAAGGTGGCTGGGTCAGAGAAGAGAGAAGATGTCTTTTCTCTTCCATAGGAAGAAAGACACTCTAAAATCAGCTGATCTTGCCTGATTCCTCATCACCAGTAAGTGCTGGGCCAAGCCATACCCTTCTGTGATTCATCCCACTTGACATCCTGGCTGTTGTCACCTTCTGGATAGAGAGAAAATTTCCAGGCAATTTTTCTTTTTTTTTTTTAATTTTCTTTTCCCCCCCCACCCTTCCTAGGCATTGAACTCTGGGCCTGGGCATTGTCCTTAAGCTTTTTGCATTCTACCCCTTGAGCTACAGCACCACTCTCGCTTTTCTCTGTTTAAATGGAGATAAGAGTCTCTTGGACTTTTCTGTCAGGGAGAGTTCAAACCACATTCGTCAGATATCAACCTCTTGAGTAAATAGGATTACAGGTGTGAGCCACCAGCATCCCACTCACATTTTGACCTTTCACAGGATACTGTTTTTAAGGACGCAGTGTCTGGTACAATACCAGGTTCATAGTAGATACACACACACACACACACACACACACACACACACACACACACGAATTTAAGCAAGGAAATGAATGAATGAATGAATGAACAAAAACAGCAAA
>NW_012329724.1:0-1110 GCF_000151885.1 Dipodomys ordii
TGGGAGACAGCAGGTAACAGCTGTACACAGCGGGTCACATCAGTGGACAGAGCAAGACACAGCAGTTCACAGCGTGTGACACAGTGGACAGAGCGGGGACACAGCTGGACATAGCGGGACATAGGGGGACACAGCGGGGACACAGCAGGACACAGTGCGGACACAGAGGGACACAACGCGGGACACAGCGGGGACACAGTGGGACACAACGGGGACACAGCGAGGGACACAGCGGGACACAGCGGGGACACAGAGGGGGACACAGCGGGACGCAGCAGGGGACAAGGGAGGACACAGCTGGACACATCGGGGGACACAGCGGGGGACACAGCGGGGGACACAGCAAGACACAGCGGGACACAGCAGGGACTCAGCGGGACACAGCGGGGAAACAGCAGTGACACAGCGGGACACAATGGGGACACAGCGGGACAAAGCAGGGCCACAGCGGGGGACACAGGGAAGAACACAGTGGGACATAGCGAGACACAGCGGGGGACAGCGGGGACACAGTGGGGACTCACCGGGTGACACAGCTGGAGAAACAGCATGAAACCACGGGACACAGGGGGACACAGCGGGGACACAGTGGGGGACACAGCGGAACACAGCGGGACACAGCGGACACAGCGGGGGGAAACAGCGGGGACACAGCTGGGAAACAGCAGGACACAGCGGGGGACACTGCGGGGACAGAGCGGAACACAGCGGTGGACACAGCAGGACACATCTGGACACAGCGGAGGACACAGTGGGGACACAGCGGGGGACACTGCGGGGGACACAGCGGGACACAGAGTGACACAGCCGGGACACAGCATTGACACATCGGGGGACACAGCGAGGACACAGCGGGGGACACAGCGCGGACACAGTGGGGGACACAGCATGGGACACAGCGGGGAACACAGCGGGACACAGCAGGGACACGGCAGTGGACACAGCCGGGACACAGCTGGACACAGCGGGGCACAGCGGAGTTCACAGCAGGGGACACAACGGTACACAGCGGGACACAGCGGGGGACACAGCGGGGGACACAGCGGGACACAGTGGGGGACAGTGAGGACACAGTGGGACACAGCATGACTAGCAGGGACTCTTTGGGGA
>NW_012329725.1:0-1110 GCF_000151885.1 Dipodomys ordii
TCACCCCCGCTGAGTTCCCGCTGTGTCCCCGCCTTGTCCCGCTCTGTCCTCCCTGTGTTCCCCGCTGTGTCCCCTGCTGTGTCCCGCTGTGTCTACTGCTTTGTTCCTGCTGTGTCCCTCTGTGTCCCGCTGTGTCCCCCTGTGTCCTCACTGTGTCCCACGCTGTGTTCCGCTGAGTCCTTGCTGTGTCCCCCGATGTGCCCCGTTGTGTCCCCAGCTGTGTACCCCGCTGTGGCCCACTGTGTCCCCGCTGTATCGACGCTGTGTCCCGCTGGGTCCCGCTGTGTCCTCGCTTTGTTCCCCGCTGTGTCCCGCACTGTCCCCCGCTGTGTCCCCCGCTGTGTCCTCGCTGTGTCCCCCGCTGTGTCCCGCTGTGTCCTCGCTGGGTCCCCCGCTGGGTCCCGCTCTGTCCCTGCTGTGTCCCGCTGTGTCCTGCTGTGTCCTCCCTGTGTCCCCTGCTGTCTCCCGCTCTGTCCCCCGCTGTGTCTCACGATTTGTCCTCTCTGTGTCCCACTGTGTCCCGCTCTGTCTCGCTGTGCCCCCACTGTGTCCCCTTGTGTCCACAGATTTGTACCACACTGTGTAACGCTGTATCCACGCTGTATCGACACTGGGTCCCGCTGGGTCCCGCTGTGTCCTCGCTGTGTTCCCTTCTGTGTCCTGCTGTGTCCCCCGGTGTGTCCCCCGCTGTTTTCCTGTCTGTGTCCCCCGCTGTGTCCCGCTGTGTCCTCGCTGGGCCCCCCGCTGTTTCCCGCTGGGTCCCCCGCTGTGTCCCTTTGTATCCCGATGTGTCCCCTGCTCTGTACCCTGCTTTGTCCCGCTGTGTCCGCCGCTGTGTCCCGCTGTGTCCCCCGCTGTGTCCCGCTGTGTCTTTGCTGTGTCCCGCTCTGTCTCCCCCTTGTCCCCGCTGTGTCCCGCTCTGTCCCGTGGTGTCCCGCTTTGTCCCCCGCTGTGTCCCCCGCTGAGTCCCTGCTGTGTCCCCACTGTGTCCCGCTGTGTACTGCTGTGTCCCCCGCTGAGTACCGCTGTGTCCCCGCTGTGTCCCCGCTGTGTCCCAATGTGTCCCCGGCTGTGTCCCGCTGTGTCTACTGCTGTGTTCCTGCTCTGTCC
>NW_012329727.1:0-1110 GCF_000151885.1 Dipodomys ordii
CCCCCAGCTTTGTGGGGGACATGTAGAGTTAACAATACATTTTAGAGCTAATTGTCTCTCTGGAGCATTTTTCTCATCAAAGGACTTTTCCATTTTCTACTCAGCACAACAAGCTCTCTGCCCTGCTTGTCAAAGGCAGACTCCAATCCCACAGGCATGCCCATGCCTGGAAAGCCCATCACCAATCCCCGATGGCTGAGCTCACACTCAACCCTCTCCATTTCATCTGTAGTTTCTAATGTAACCAAAGGAAAAAGCCAAAGAGCAAGACACAAACTGACCAGTACAGCAGCCATAGACAGTGCTGAAGTCTGAAATGGGACTTAATAAATTTATAAGATTATTTCTTTGTTGTTTTGTATGTCCCTCCCCCACAGTATAACCCCTGCTTTCACTATATTTGATGTCGGTATAATTTGTAGAGGAGAGGGGGAAAAACAAGTCGTTTAAGGATACAGGTGGACCCGTTGCAACAATGAGAAGTACAAGTTGTCATGTCGAAAACGAACTTTACAACTTTGGTGTGGGGGGGGGCAAGGGGGGAAGGATTGGGTGGAGGGGCGGGTGGAGGCAGGGAAGGGATGTAAAGGGCAAACAAAGGAGGAGGCTGAAATGCTTGATAAGAAATGTACTCATTATCTTGCCATGTAATTGCAACCCCTCTGTACAGTATGTTTACAACAACAACAACAAAAAACATTCCTTATGTTGAATCAATAATTCCAAGTTCCCAGCTGCACCTGGGCATGGGCAACCCCTCCTGCTGCACAGCATGACCTCTTAATTCATTGGTTCAGCATCTTGCATCATGGTTGAATTAGTCTTACCCAAGGAAAGGAAGAAAAGGGATGACATCTGTTCTATTCTCTGCAACTTATCAGCTCTAGTTTTCTCATCCAAGAAACACGTATCTCCAGTCTCTTCCTCATACACAGTCTCTGTTCTAGCACTGCAGAACTGTAATTCTGGGGGAAGAGAGAGTCACACAGTGTTATTTTAGCTCTTGGTTGTTTATGAAGTGTTCTAAACCCAAGTAAATAACATTTAGATTGGAGACATGGAAAAAAAGGTTTCTGTTCTCATTAATTTGTTTCAAATTTTAAAGATACA
>NW_012329728.1:0-1110 GCF_000151885.1 Dipodomys ordii
CGGGCCATATAGTGTCGCGGTTTTGTGAATTGCAGTTTTCTCTCATGAAATGCATGGGAAAAAAAAAAGAACAAACACACCACGCACTGACTGACTGAGAAAACCGGCCCAGGCTGGCTGGCCCAGAGAGAGACTGCCTTCTTTTCAGAGAAGGGGTGGAGTGGGGATGATGATGTGCCTCGTTGGAGTATGGGGCCCATGCATAGGCAGGCAGGCAGGCAGGCAGGCTCGGAGTGGGACCGTTGTGTGTTGGAGCGCCAGTACAGTAGCTCAAGCCCCAGGATTGACTGGCAAGTCGAGAGGAAAAGGAGGGAGGGAGTGCGGGCGGGCGGGCGGCCGGGAGAGAGAATTCAAACGAGAGAGAGAGAGACAGACAGACAGACAGACAGACAGACAGACAGACAGAGACAAAGAGAGACACAGAGAGAGAAATAGAGAAACAGAAACAGAGAGACAAGAGACAGAGACGTGGTGAATTGGTCCGGCTGGACTACATACATGCTCTGTCGCGTCCGATCTTTGAGTTTCCTCAAAGATGCAAGCACGCACACACACAGATACACTGAGATGCCCTCTGCCCCCTCTTCTCTCCTCTCCAATTCCCCCGCCCCCTCCCCCCTCCCCCCACCCCCGTCAGGCACCAGAAATGAGATCCCTCCCCTTCGCCTATTGCCTGAATTACAAACAAAAGGCAGCGTGAGATTCAAGCAAATTTGTTTTATTTTGTTCCGAGGGTAGGGATGTGGATTTTGGTGCGGGGGGGGGTGTCGTAGTGTCGTGGTCGTGGTCGAGTAATCGCCTGCGGGGGTGGGGGGGTGAGGATGGACGGTTACGCCACCTGCATGGATGGCTCGCGTTCCCCTCTGGCTGTCTGGTTGCCGCTGAGTGCTTCAGATATCACCATCCGGTCAGGAAGCAGGGGCTGGAAGATAAAGATATATTAAAGAGATAATTAGGAGCAGGACTCCAGGGAAGCCCGAAGGCGAGGGGGGGCAGGAGGAGGGGGGAGGGAGAGAATGATGAATCCAACCTATATAAGAGTCTCATAACATTTGCTGCATGTTGTGTCAATAAACCTCATTTCATAAATCTTCTCCTCGTTAATACTTC
>NW_012329729.1:0-1109 GCF_000151885.1 Dipodomys ordii
TTCTCCTGCTTGTTTTTCTGCTTCTTCTGCTGCTTCTCCTTCTGCTGCTTCTTCTACTTCTCCTTCTGCTTCTCTTTTTGCTTCTCTTTCTGCTTCTGCTTCTTCTGTTTCTCCTGCCTGAATTTCTGGTTCTACTTCTTCTGCTGCTTCTCCTTCTGCTTCTGCTTCTACTTCTGCTTCTGTTTCTGCTTCTTCACTTTCGGCTTCTTCCGCTTCTGCTTCTTCTGCTTCTCCTTCCTTTCCTCCGCTTCTGCTTCTCCTTCTCCTTCTACTGCTTCTCTTTGTTCTTCTGTTCTTCTGATTCTCCAACTAATCCTTCTTCTTCTCCTTCTGTTTCTGCTTCTCTTTCTGCTTCTCCATCTCCTTCTGCTTCACCTTCTGCTGCTCCTTCTCCTTCTTCTGTTTCTCCCTCTGCTTCTGCTTCTGCTTCTTATGCTTCTTCTTGTTCTTCTGCTTCTGCTTCTGCTGCTTTTGATTCTTATGCTTCTACTGCTTCTTCTTCTTCATCTGCTTCTTCTGCTTCTTCTGCTTCTACTTCTCTTTTGCTTCTGCTTCTCCTGCTTGTTTTTCTGCTTCTTTTGCCGCTTCTCCTTCTACTGCTTCTTCTACTTCTCCTTCTGCTTCTCTTTTTGCTTCTCTTTCTGCTTCTGCTTCTTCTGTTTCTCCTGCCTGAATTTCTGGTTCTACTTCTTCTGCTGCTTCTCCTTCTGCTTCTGCTTCTACTTCTGCTTCTGTTTCTGCTTCTTCTGCTTCTTCTCTTTCGGCTTCTCCTGCTTCTGCTTCTTGTGCTTCTCCTGCTTCTCTTTCTGCTTCTCATTCCGCTTCGGCTTCACCTTATGCTTCTGCTTCTTCTCCTTCTCCTTCTTCTCCTTCTGCCTCTCCTTCTGCTTATACTTGTCCTTATTCTCCTTCTTCTACTGCTTCTGCTTCTCCTTATTTTGCTTCAGCTTCTTCTGCTTAACCTGCATCTCCTTCTGAATCTGCTACTTCTATTTCTCCTGCTCCTCCTTCTGCATCTTCATCCACATCAGCTTCTCCTTCACCTTCAAATGAATAACCTTCAGTTCTCCTTCTTCTACTTCTTCTTCATCTTCATCTTCAACTTCATC
>NW_012329730.1:0-1109 GCF_000151885.1 Dipodomys ordii
CCTCCCCAGCCCCCCCCCCGCCTTCGGGCTTCCCTGGAGTCCTGCTCCTAATTATCTCTTTAATATCTCTTTATCTTCCAGCCCCTGCTTCCGGACCGGATGGTGATATCTGAAGCACTCAGCGGCAACCAGACAGCCAGAGGGGAACGCGAGCCATCCATGCAGGTGGCGTAACCGTCCATCCTCACCCACCCACCCCCGCAGGCGATTACTCGACCACGACCACGACCTCCGACCCCCCCCCCGCACCAAAATCCACAACCCTACCCTCGGAACAAAATAAAACAAATTTGCTTGAATCTCACGTTGCCTTTTGTTTGTAATTGACGCAATAGGCGAAGGGGAGGGATCTCATTTCTGGTGCCTGACGGGGGGGGAGGGGGGAGGGGGCGGGGGAATTGGAGAGGAGAGAAGAGGGGGCAGAGGGCATCTCAGTGTATCTGTGTGTGTGCGTGCGTGCATCTTTGAGGAAACTCAAAGATCGGACGCGACAGAGCATGTATGTAGTCCAGCCGGACCAATTCACCACGTCTCTGTCTCTTGTCTCTCTGTTTCTGTTTCTCTATTTCTCTCTCTGTGTCTCTCTTTGTCTCTGTCTGTCTGTCTGTGTGTCTGTCTCTCTGTCTGTCTGTCCGTCTCTCTCTCTCTCTCTCTCTCATTTGAATTCTCTCTCCCGCCCGCCCGCCCGCCCGCACTCCCTCCCTCCTTTTCCTCTTGACTTGCCAGTCAATCCTGGGGCTTGAGCTACTGTACTGGCGCTCCAACACACAACGGTCCCACTCCGAGCCTGCCTGCCTGCCTGCCTGCCTATGCATGGGCCCCATACTCCAACGAGGCACATCATCATCCCCACCCCAACCCCTCTCTGAAAAGAAGGCAGTCTCTCTCGGGGCCAGCCAGCCTGGGCCGGTTTTCTTAGTCAGTCAGTGCGTGGTTTGTTTGTTCTTTTTTTTCCCCCATGCATTTCATGAGAGAAAACTGCAATTCACAAAACCACCACTAGATGGCGCGCGTTCGCCGTCGACAAGGTGGATGGGGCGGCGGGAGGGGCAAAACACGGGTCGGGTCAGTCACTCACTCAGTCAGTCAGTCCTCACCTACCCGGCTGA
>NW_012329731.1:0-1109 GCF_000151885.1 Dipodomys ordii
TCCCCTCCCCCTCCGCAACACGTCGGCTGGCGGTCGAAACCCCGCCCTCCCGCCTCCCCGTCGTCATGGCTACGACAGAGGAAACACAAATGATGATAATAATGAATCATAACAACCTATATGTATGTGTATGTCAGAACTCTCACTCCCCACTGCCGGGTAGGTGAGGACTGACTGACTGAGTGAGTGACTGACCCGACCCGTGTTTTGCCCCTCCCGCCGCCCCATCCACCTTGTCGACGGCGAACGCGCGCCATATAGTGGTGGTTTTGTGAATTGCAGTTTTCTCTCATGAAATGCATGGGGGAAAAAAAAGAACAAACAAACCACGCACTGACTGACTGAGAAAACCGGCCCAGGCTGGCTGGCCCCGAGAGAGACTGCCTTCTTTTCAGAGAAGGGGTGGGGTGGGGATGATGATGTGCCTCGTTGGAGTATGGGGCCCATGCATAGGCAGGCAGGCAGGCAGGCAGGCTCGGAGTGGGACCGTTGTGTGTTGGAGCGCCAGAACAGTAGCTCAAGCCCCAGGATTGACTGGCAAGTCGAGAGGAAAAGGAGGGAGGGGGTGCGGGCGGGCGGGCGGGCGGGAGAGAGAATTCAAACGAGAGAGAGAGAGAGACAGACAGACAGACAGACAGACAGACAGACAGAGACAAAGAGAGACACAGAGAGAGAAATAGAGAAACAGAAACGAGAGACAAGAGACAGAGAGTGGTGAAGTGGTCCGGCTGGACTACATACATGCTCTGTCGCGTCCGATCTTTGAGTTTCCTCAAAGATGCACGCACGCACACACACAGATACACTGAGATGCCCTCTGCCCCCTCTTCTCTCCTCTCCAATTCCCCCCCCCCGTCAGGCACCAGAAATGAGATCCCTCCCCTTCGCCTATTGCGTCAATTACAAACAAAAGGCAGCGTGAGATTCAAGCAAATTTGTTTTATTTTGTTCCGAGGTTAGGGTTGTGGATTTTGGTGCGGGGGGGGGTCGGAGGTCGTGGTCGTGGTCGAGTAATCGCCTGCGGGGGGGGTGAGGATGGACGGTTACGCCACCTGCATGGATGGCTCGCGTTCCCCTCTGGCTGTCTGGTTGCCACTGAGTGCTTCAGA
>NW_012329732.1:0-1109 GCF_000151885.1 Dipodomys ordii
TTTTGTTTTTTTTCTTGTTTATTTTTAATTTTTTTTGATTGTGAATTTAGTTTATTTATTATTAATATTTTATTGCTATAAGTTTGGTCGCCCCCCACCCCACCCCCGCCTTCGGGCTTCCCTGGAGTCCTGCTCCTAATTATCTCTTTAATATCTCTTTATCTACCAGCCCCTGCTTCCTGACCGGATGGTGATATCTGAAGCACTCAGGCAACCAGACAGCCAGAGGGGAACGCGAGCCATCCATGCAGGTGGCGTAACCGTCCATCCTCACCCCCCCCCGCAGGCGATTACTCGACCACGACTGCGACCTCCGACCCCCCCCCGAACCAAAATCCACAACCCTACCCTCGGAACAAAATAAAACAAATTTGCTTGAATCTCACGCTGCCTTTTGTTTGTAATTGACGCAATAGGCGAAGGGGAGGGATCTCATTTCTGGTGCCTGACGGGGGGGGAGGGGGCAGGGGGCGGGGGAATTGGAGAGGAGAGAAGAGGGGGCAGAGGGCATCTCAGTGTATCTGTGTGTGTGCGTGCGTGCATATTTGAGGAAACTCAAAGATCAGACGCGACAGTCATGTATGTAGTCCAGCCGGACCAATTCACCACGTCTCTGTCTCTTGTCTCTCTGTTTCTGTTTCTCTATTTCTCTCTCTGTGTCTCTCCTTGTCTCTGTCTGTCTGTCTGTCTGTCTGTCTGTCTCTCTCTCTCTCGTTTGAATTCTCTCTTCCTCCCGCCCGCCCACCCGCACTCCCTCCCTCCTTTTCCTCTCGACTTGCCAGTCAATCCTGGGGCTTGAGCTACTGTACTGGCGCTCCAACACACAACGGTCCCACTCCGAGCCTGCCTGCCTGCCTGCCTGCCTATGCATGGGCCCCATACTCCAACGAGGCACATCATCATCCCCACCCCACCCCTTCTCTGAAAAGAAGGCAGTCTCTCTCGGGGCCAGCCATCCTGGGCCGGTTTTCTCAGTCAGTCAGTGCGTAAGTTTGTTTGTTCTTTTTTTTTCCCCCATGCATTTCATGAAAGAGCAATACACCTCCCCCTCCGCAACACGTCGGCTGGCGGTCGAAACCCCGCCCTCCCCCCTCCCCGTCGTCATGTGA
>NW_012329733.1:0-1109 GCF_000151885.1 Dipodomys ordii
CATACCTTAAAACCTTGCAGATTGAATGCAGCGTTAATATCTAAATTTTGTGTAGACACGAATCCAAGACTAGTCATCCGTTTAAATTGCTTGCGCCATCTCAGAGAGGCTCATCCCACCCCCCTCCCCCCGCACCCCCCCACCTTCGGGCTTCCCTGGAGTCCTGCTCCTAATTATCTCTTTAATATCTCTTTATCTTCCAGCCCCTGCTTCCTGACCGGATGGTGATATCTGAAGCACTCAGCGGCAACCAGACAGCCAGAGGGGAACGCGAGCCATCCATGCAGGTGGCGTAACCGTCCATCCTCACCCCCCCCCGCAGGCGATTACTCGACCATGACCACGACCTCCGACCCCCCCCCCGCACCAAAATCCACAACCCTACCTCAGAACAAAATAAAACAAATTTGCTTGAATTTCACGCTGCCTTTTTTTGTAATTGACGCAATAGGCGAAGGGGAGGGATCTCATTTCTGGTGCCTGACGGAGGGGAAGGATGTGTCTTTGGGTCTTGCTTACTTCACTTAAGTTTTTCCAAGTCTTTCCATTTCCTAACAAAAGGGCAATGTCATTCTTCCTGATGGAGGCATAGAATTCCATTGTGTATATATACTACATTTTCTTGATCCATTCATCTACTGAGGGGCATCTGGCTTGCTTCCATATCTTACTATGGTAAATAATGCTGCAATAAACATAGTTGTGCTGGTAGCTTTAGTAAGGTCTTGTCTGTGATCATTTGGGTAAATGCCCAAAAGTGGATTGCTGGGTCATAGGGGAGCTCTATGTGGAGTCTTTTGAGGAACCTCCATACTGCTTTCCAAAGTAGTTGAACAAGTTTACACTCCCACCAACAATGCAGTAAGATTCCTTTCTGTTCTCATCCCCTCCAGCATCTGTTCTTATTACAGTTCTTGATTATAGCCATTCTAACTGGTGGAATCTTAATGCTGTTTTGATTTGCATTTCTTTTATGGCTAGAAAGGTTGAACATTTCTTCCTATGTCTACTGGCCATTCTTATTTCCTCTTCAGAGAAAGTTCTCTTTAAGTCTTTAGCCCACTTATTTAATGACAATTGTTTCTTTGAGGATGTGGTTAATTTTTGGA